>NW_019942640.1:54802-62204 GCF_002910315.2 Salvelinus sp. IW2-2015
TTTGGTCTATTTTTTTTTTTTTTTTACAGGGACAGTGCACATTAATCAACGTTTCAGTAAAAGTGCCGGTTTTAGCCGCCGGCTAATTTTCAACCGCAGTCCCTGGGCAGGTTATTAAAAACAATACAATATAGACACCATTGAGCAGTGAGCACACCGCAAGCAACATGGAAGCAGACTAGCATACAGACGAGAACATAGGGACAAGCAAGACATAGCATACAGACAGAGTAAACATAGGAACAAGCAAGACAGTATACAGACAGAGTACATAGGACAAGCAAGACATAGCATACAGACAGAGTAACATAGGACAAGCAAGATGTAGCATACAGACAGAGTAACATGGACAAGCAAGACGTAGCATACAGACAGAGCAACATAGAACAAAAAGCAGCAAGACAAAATTCATAAAGCAACAAAGTGTTCCACACCTCACAAGCTACAGAAAACAGACAACATGGAAAGCGACAATACACAGCTAGGGATTATGTTCACAAATCTGATTGACCTTTAGCCATGTCTTCATGCATTTTGTGAAAGTTGATATGTGGGTGCAGTTGCACATATATCACTGTATCTTCTGGCATACATTTGAACTTCAGACCCAGTACAGACAGAAGGCAGATCATCTGTATAGGACAAGAGATCATTCCAGTTAATTCCCTTAATTGCGTTTTCAAAATAGTTTAATTCACTCTTAGGTATTCTTAGTTGATCCGGCTTTCTAACAGTAGAGATGTTAAACCTGCTCTTAGACAACTTTCTGGCTATAAGTKTCAGATTATGATCAGATAGCCCAGTAACCATATTGAATGATTTAGTCACTCTCTCTGGTTTATTACTGAACACCAAATCAATCTGTGTTTTAGAGCAACAAGTCACCCTGGTTGGCCCTTTAACTAGCTGTGTAAGGTCAAAGGTATTAGTGATCCGTTTGAGGGTTTTCCTACAAGACTTGTCTTCAWAATTAATGTTTAAATCTCCCATTAAGATGACCTTTTTCCCMAAATCACATTCCCTAAGCATGTTATTAAACTGATCAAAAAACACACTTTTGGTGGAAGGTGGCCTATACATTCCAATAAAGTTAAAAGACATTTGGGGAGACAGTGTAACGTTCAGGCCAATACATTCTAATTCATTATCACATGACCACTCAATTTGTTTACATCGGATATGTTCTTTAATGTAAATCATCACACCCCCTCTTCTTCCTTCAATCCTGTCTCTCCTGAAAACAGGAGAGACACGTCAACAAAATAAAGGAGATGATCGTGAACTTCAGAAAACAGCAGWGKGAGCACCCCCCTATCCACATCGATGTGACMGCAGTGGAGAAGGTGGAAAGTTTTAAGTTTCTCGGCRTACACATCACGGACAAATTGAAATGGTCCACCCACACAGACAGTGTGGTCCAGATGGGATAGGGCAGCAACAGCGCCTCTTCAACCTCAGGAGGCTGAAGAAATTTGTCTTGTCGCCTAAAACCCTCACAAACTTTTACAAATGCACAATTGAGAGCCTCCTGTCGGGCTGTACCACTGCCTGGTATGGCAATTGCACCACMCACAACCGCAAGGCTCTCCAGAGGGTGGTGTGGTCTGCACAACGCATCACCGCGGGCAACTACCTGCCCTCCAGGACACCTACAGCACCCGATGTCACAGGACGGCCAAAAAGATCATCAAGGACAACAACCACCCGAGCCACTGCCTGTTCACCCCGCTACCATCTAGAAGGCGAGGTCAGTACAGGNACCGCGGGCAACTACCTGCCCTCCAGGACACCTACAGCACCCGATGTCACAGGACGGCCAAAAAGATCATCAAGGACAACAACCACCCGAGCCACTGCCTGTTCACCCCGCTACCATCTAGAAGGCGAGGTCAGTACAGGTGCATCAAAGCTAGGACAGAGAGACTGAAAAACAATAGCTTCWATCTCAAGGCCATCAGACTGTTAAACAGCCATCACTAACACAGAGGYCGCTGCCTACATACAGACTTGAAAACATTGGCCAATTTAATAAATGGATCACTAGTCACTTTAATAATGCCACTTCAATAATGTTTACATATCTTGCACTGCTCAGCTCATATGTATATACTGTATTTTATATCATCTGTTGCATCTTGCCTATGCTGCTCTGTCATTACTCATCCATATATTTATGCTTATATATTCTTATTCTATTCCTTTACTTAGATTTGTGTGTATTAGGTAGTTTTTGCGGAATTGTTAGATTACTTGTTATATATTGCTGCACTGTCGGAACTAGAAGCACAAGCATTTCGCTACACTCACAATAACATCTACTAACCATGTTTATGTGACCAATAAAATTTGATTTGAAAACAACACACTTTCCATAACTAGCAAACCGAGCTCTCCCTCATTCCYGCGTTCAACAGGAAGTGACGTGTACATCACAACAACATCACAGTAGTAAAGGCCAAATTAAATATTTTATATTTTTTTGTTGTTGCTATTTTACTAGAGGATGTAACATTACAGCTGACACCCTGMCGTAAATCACTTAACAAATCAACTTATTCTTGTTGATTCAATAAAAAACACCTTTAATGGTTGATGAAAAGGTATTACTAAAATAAACAATAAACAAATTATCCTTATGTAATGGGTTTGTTTTCATATGGGGAATCAATGCTGTTTGATCCTAAACAGATTTAATGCCTACATTCTTTGAATTAATTTCAAGGGCCTGTGCCTAAAGGTATTGCTTCTCTCTCTCTCTCTCGCTCTCGCTCTCGCTCTCTCTCTCTCTTTTGCCCTTATTTATTTTAGTGAATTTGATCATGTGTGAGTTTTTCAAATTTCGTTATCCAATGCCCAGATAATATAATTCACCAATAGTTATCATACATTAGTTATGTTCTAAAATAACCAGTGGTATGGCTGTGGTGAAATTGAAAAAACAACTATGTATGCATATAATAACATTGTGTATGAAATAGGTTTTTGTATTCTGCAACTGTGTTATACTACATGCAATATACTGTATGCCTGCGGTTATATCCCATCAATAAAACATGGTACAAATTAAATGCTTCTGATTGGCCGTTCTAAGTATATGTGTTGACAGAGAGCTGCATATATTTGTGTCTGAATTACCTCATTAGGTTTACATTTCTCTCATATGCACGGACTGGATGCATCCCAAATGGCAACTTATTCCCTATATAGTGCACTACTTTTGACCAGTGCCTTATGGGCCCTGGTCAAAAGTAGTGCACTATAAAGGGAAATAGGATGCAATTTGGGACATGCACCTAAATGCCAAGGCCATTTCCCCACACACGCTGATCATATCATATGTGACAGTCAAAAGGATTCTACCGGCYGCTACAGATGGTAGCCATGCCTACATGTTGTTACATTGGAGCTACTATTGAAAACTGGCCCACTGAGAATACACAKAAATTGACACAGAAATSTATTGCCATAATTTTCATATCTAGCTATATTGATTATATACTTTCACAGCTGGGGACGGTTGTCATCGTATGTTTCTGTCTGAGAGTACCAGGGTTGGGTAGGTTACTTTCTAAATGTAATCCCTTGCAGTTTAAGAGTTACCATGCTCCAAAATTGTAATCAGTAACGTAATGTGGATTACACAAAATCAGTAATGTATTCTGATTACCTCAGTTACTTTTAGATTACTTTCTGCTTTAGAGGCATTCAAAGAATACAACAATGTATGTTACCAATTGAACGACATCTATTGCAGGATAAATCAATGTTAAAGTTTACATATCTGTAGCTGGCCATATACAGTATATGGATGTTCAATTTTGCTATGGATTGGTTTATATAGGCTTCCTCTAACCCATCGCGTTTTACTACATATAATTATATGATTAAATTGTATCTTTACATTAAAACCCAAAGTTATCAGAATTCCAGCATTCAATAAATGTTATACCTTTGATCTCCAAAATGACTTAGCATGACCCCAAACTAAGGACTTATTAGCCAGCCCTACTCTGTTGTTTATGATTTGTTGTCATGGAGGACTGAATGGGCTCATTGATTGAAAAACATGAGCCCAATCAGTTTAAAAATAAATGCTGATACTGAAAGTGCTATTTACATGGGAAAAATTAATACCATATGCTGCATTTTCTATAGGCCTATTGTTTACCTTTTTGTTGGTGACACTTTGATGTCTTGATAGTATGCAGCTGTTTAAAGAGCAAATCCACAGATGAAATAATAACAAAACGGCCACCCCGCCTCTGTTTTTGGTAGAAGCTGAGGGATGGGCCTGGAGAAATGTAACCACTCTCAGATTAATAGACAGAGCTATGGATGCAAGGACTGACCATCCATGATATCAACATTATTGTTTTAATCATATTATGATGCTATACAGTGTTTGTTTACATTTACTTTGTTTACAAACATTGGGGGTAAAAACAAGCTTATATTTTGGGTTCTCGTGGAGTGTGACAGTTGAACTAAGCTCATAACCTCATATTCTTCAACAATCAATGGATATATATACACTGCTCAAAAAAATAAAGGGAACACTTAAACAACACAATGTAACTCCAAGTCAATCACACTTCTGTGAAATCAAACTGTCCACTTAGGAAGCAACACTGATTGACAATAAATGTCACATGCTGTTGTGCAAATGGAATAGACAACAGTGGGAATTTATAGGCAATTAGCAAGACACCCCAATAAAGGAGTGGTTCTGCAGGTGGTGACCACAGACCACTTCTCAGTTCCTATGCTTCCTGGCTAATGTTTTGGTCACTTTTGAATGCTGGCGGTGCTTTCACTCTAGTGGTAGCATGAGACGGAGTCTACAACCCCACAAGTGGCTCAGGTAGTACAGCTCATCCAGGATGGCACATCAATGCGAGCTGCGCAAGAAGGTTTGCTGTGTCTGTCAGCGTAGTGTCCAGAGCATGGAGGCGCTACCAGGAGACAGGCCAGTACATCAGGAGACGTGGAGGAGGCCGTAGGAGGGCAACAACCAGCAGCAGGACGGCTACCTCCGCCTTTGTGCAAGGAGGAGCAGGTGGAGCACTGCCAGAGCCCTGCAAATGACCTCCAGCAGGCCACAAATGTGCATGTGTCTGCTCAAACGGTCAGAAACAGACTCAGAAACAGTGGTATGAGGCCCGACGTCCGCACCTCATCAGGAGCATGCCCAGGCGTTGTAGGGAGGTCATACAGGCACGTGGAGGCCACACACACTACTGAGCCTCATTTTGACTTGTTTTAAGGACATTACATCAAAGTTGGATCAGCCTGTAGTGTGGTTTTCCACTTTAATTTTGAGTGTGACTCAAATCCAGACCTCCATGGGTTGATAAATTTGATTTACTTTGATAATTTTTTGTGTGATTTTGTTGTCAGCACATTCAACTATGTAAAGAAAAAAGTATTTAATAAGAATATTTCATTCATTTAGATCTAGGATGTGTTATTTTAGTGTTCCCTTTATTTTTTGAGCAGTGTATATATATACACACAGTATCAGTCAAAAGTTTTGGACAAATCTACTCATCGAAGGGTTTTTCTTTATTTTTACTATTTTCTACATTGTGAATAATACATTTGTGTATTATTTGTGTGGGACACCTGGGTGACTTCATGCTCAATGTCATGTAGCTTGCTCATTTTTGAAGTTATCTGTCTAAACCTTTGCTCAGCTATTGTTGCCAGCTATTGTTGCCAAATCATCCACAGCATCCTATCTGTATGTTTGGCTGTTTTGGCATTTTGAAAGATGATGCAGCAACAATAAAAACAGAAAACATATGTTTATTTCCTTGTATTTTCTTCTACCAGATCTATTGTGTTATATTCTCCTACATTCAATTCACATTTCCACAAAATTCAGAGTGTTCCCTTTCAAATGATACCAAGAATATGCATATCCTTGCTTCTGGGCCTGAGCTACAGGCAGTTAGATTAGGGTATGTTTTTAGGCGGAAATTGAGAAGAAGGGGGGGTACCCAAAGAAGTTAAACTTCTTGAATTCAACCATTATTGGGTTTAAATACACATTTAGATTTGTGAACACCTATCACAAATAGCTAAATGAGAGAGCAGCGGTGTGATTTACATCAATGCGCTATTAGATATCCATAAATAAGTGATATCCGTAACCTATAGACTACACCACTGCTGTCATCCCTGCTTCCAAGGGTTTATTCAAGTTGGATAATCTTGGATGCAGACAGCTGTCGCACGATTAGAAGACAATAGCTTGGACTGTAGCCTAACAAAGACATTTTGTGTGTCATCATAGTGGTCTCTGACTTGCGGTCAGACCTCGCTCAGCCGGAACAAATTTACATTTGCGCCTTTTTTCAATGCTGGTTTAAATGTCATTGAGAAAACACCGTTTTTTTTTAAAAGCAAACATCCTTCTGAATTTAAAAGTTATCCTTTAAGTAATCATCTAGTTTTTCAAAAGTATCTGTAATCTGATTACAGTTACCTTTTTTTGTAATCCCTTAACATGTAAACAGATGACATGTAATGTAATCCATTACTCCCCAACCCTGGAGAATACTGTATTGTATGTATTTGCCATCATTTCATATCTACCTATATTGATTATATACATTCACAGGTAGGGATGGTTGTCAATGTATGTTTCTGTTCTAGGTGTTTCTGTTCTCAGTGTTTCTGTTTCTCTGTGTTTCTGTTCTCAGTGTTTCGTTCTAGGTGTTTCTGTTCTCTGTGTTTCTGTTCTCAGTGTTTCTGTTCTCAGGTGTTTCTGTTCTCTGTGTTTCCGTTCTAGGTGTTTCTGTTCTCAGTGTTTTCTGTTCTAGGTGTTTCTGTTCTCTGTGTTTCTGTTCTCTGTGTTTCTGTTGTCAGTGTTTCTGTTCTAGGTGTAACTGTTCTCTGTGTTTCTGTTCTCAGTGTTTCTGTTCTAGGTGTTTCTTTCTCTGTGTTTCTGTTTCTAGGTGTTTCTGTTCTCTGTGTTTCCGTTGTAGGTGTTTCTGTTCTCTGTGTTTCTGTTCTACGGTGTTTCTGTTCTCTGTGTTTTCTGTTCTAGGTGTTTCTTTTCTCTGTGTTTCTGTTCTAGGTGTTTCTGTACTCAGTGTTTCTGTTCTAGTGTTTCTGTTCTCTGTGTTTCTGTTGTCAGTGTTTCTGTTCTAGGTGTAACTGTTCTCTGTGTTTCTGTCTCAGTGTTCTGTTCTAGGTGTTTCTGTTCTCTGGTTTTCCGTTTGTAGGTGTTTCTGTTTCTCTGTGTTTCTGTTCTCAGTGTTTTCTGTTCTAGCTGTTTCTGTTTCTTTCTGTGTTTCCTGTTCTAGGTGTTTCTGTTTCCTCTGTCTTTCCGTTGTAGGTGTTTCTGTTCTCTGTGTTTCTGTTCTAGGTGTTTTTCTGTTCTCTGTGTTCTGTTCTA
>NW_019942640.1:62229-77780 GCF_002910315.2 Salvelinus sp. IW2-2015
AAGATACGGGAAAAGATGCAAGAGTGAAAACGCGACAGTGTGCGCTGAAGCGTTATCATTGTATATACACCAGAGAAGCGTTGTTGCGGTAAGTCCTGGTTGAAATGGAGCATGTATGAGCATCATCACGCGCACAGTTAACTTTATCAGAGCCAAAAGGTTTGAAATAACCGTCCGAGTTCAGGCATTCTGACGGACGTTAGAACGGAGCATGGTTGATTTGCCTTATCACACAGAGGTGCGATGGCTAGGCCAGGGAAAGGTGCTTTAAAGATGGTTTTCCGAGCTTCGTGAAGGAGATTTGTCTGTTTCTTTGGACAAGCAAAGGGAAAGACACAACAACTCGAGACGAAATGTTTCTGTGTGAATCGCTTTTCTGTGTGCCATTACGAGTCATCTGAATGCAATGGAATCTGCAGTGCAGGTCCGGGATCCAATGTATTCTCTGATATGTAAGGTACAGTGACGGCAATTTAACACAAACTGACTCTGTGGGACGACGCAGATGCGGAAAGAAAATTTGAGCCCTTTCAGCTGCCGACATGGAAAGAGAAGCTCTCTACAGTGGCGTTCCGGAGCGCACTAGTTGGCTGATAAAATAGGTATGCTTGCCGCTGAACCTTTCGACGCCGATTTTGCTGACGTTTTGAGCACAATCAAAGGCAGGTTGGAACTGCTCGGTACTCCATTTTGCTGTTTGAAGTGGACAGCTCACAGACCAAACCTCAATGGATTGATTGACGCTCGCAATTGGCATGATACTGAGGCAAAGATATCGGCAGTTGGGTGCTGCGCGAGTTTCGTCGGTTTTCCCTGCCACCCGACACAATGCCGCCAGCTGCCGCTTCCGGCTGCCTCAGAGCACGTTGTCTATGTTTGGCGCAATACCTGGTGTGAAACACTGTTTTTCTTTGATGGAACCTGAACAAAACATCACACAGAGTCGACTTACTGCTGAACACCTCCATCAATTCTGAGGATTTCCTCAGCTGCAGAGCTTACCTCCGAACATTGATGAAACTTGTGGAAAAGAATGGGACACACCAAGTATCACCCTCACCGCTAAATCAGTGAACTCATTACTGATGCAGATGAAATATTTAGAGTTTTCTTTACGCTCAGTTCAAGATTAAAGTAAGTTTAATATTGTGTTTTCACTGGCATGTTACTTCTCCTTAAACAAAGTGTTTGTTTTGGAATTAATAGATTTTTGCACTTTATTTTATTGTATTTCAATCCAATTATGATTTTAAAATATTTAGTTGAGTGGATGATAGAAATTTGCTAGAATTATTGGTTTTTTCTTTGAAGTAATTGCCCACTTTTGCTAAAATAGAAAATATAGGCTACTGAATGGTGTGCTTGAAATCAGCCAGTTTCTTTCATTTAATGTTTATGTTTATGGAGAGATTGTTATATTAAAGGAATGTTGTCCTTTTGTGTCGTGTTGAAAAAATTAAAGATTACTTGACGAGCCGATAAGAAAAATACTTGCTTTATTTATCTGATCATATTGGAATATATTTGTTAGGTTTTCGAGTAGGATTCCAATTAGGTTCTTCACTAGAAACTATTGCGGTCATTTTAAAAAATTTTTCAATGACATTCGAACAGTCGGGCTCGGCTTGGTAGCAAATTTTTTTTATTTGGCCCTCCGTCCATTGACTTATGAACAGTCTTACCCCTGCCTAGAATTTCATCTAAATTGCAGGCAAGAGTGTGGGCAAGGCGCTTATCGTGCAATAGTGTAGAGATGAATCTGTCAAACTTGATTACTTACAAATTTTCTCTCCATCTGTGGCCCTACAGTACGTTGTAAACTTGTTCATTCATAGGTTAGGTTTGTGGCAACCTCATGCTGGTGTATAGGGAACATTTGAGAATCATGTAGTCAGGCCTCAAAATGTGTTCCATTGAGCTGGGTGAATGGGGATATGATGAAGTCATCCAAATGCTAGTAAGTATAAATAAGACATGCTCATTAAAATATCTTAAGCGGCACAGAACGCACTGACATATGCTGGCACATAAATTTGGCATTCTACATTCAATCTTGCTTCTTCTCCTTCCCCTCAAGGCCACTTATCCTTATGTAGTACTTCAGAGTATTCGCCCCTTGACTTTTTCCACATTTTGTTGTGTTACAGCTGAAAATTCACATTGATTAACTATATTTTACACACAATCGACTACCCATAAGTAAAGTTGTGAAAACCCTATTTTTTAGACATTTTTTCAAATGTTTGAAATGAACATAGACATATGACTTTACATAAGTATTCACACACGCTGAGTATACTTTTGTAGACACGACCTTTTGGTCAGCCATTAAAGCTGTGAGTCTTTCTGGGTAAGTCTGTAAGAGCTTTCCACACTTTGGATTGTGCAACATTTGCGCATTATTCTTTTCAAAAAATTCTTTGAGCTCTCGGTTTCCCAAAATTTGGTTTTGTTGAATCATTGCTAGACAACATTTCATGTTTTGCGCTAGATTTCAAGTAGATTTTAAGTCAAACTGTTACTCGGCACTCAGGAACTTCCCTGTCTTCTTAGTAAGCAACTTCAGCGTAGAATGTGGCCTTTGTTGTTTCAAGGTTATTTCCTGCTGAAAGCTGATTCATCTCCCAGTGTCACGTTCCTGACTGTTTTCCTGTTGTTTTGTATGTGTGTGATGGTCAGGCGTGAGTTTTGGGTGGGCAGTCTATGTTTGCTGTTTTCTTGTTGGTTTTTGGTTGCCTGGTTTATGGCTCTTAATTTAGAGGCGGTGTTTTGCGTTTCTCTATTGGAGGAGTCTATCATTAAGGTCTAGGTTGTTCTCATGTTTTGTTTCGTGGTGATTGTCTCTTGTGTCAGTGTCTTGTATGTTACGCCACAAGGGACTGTCTCTCCGGTTTTTGGTTAGTTGTTCGGTTTTATGTAGTGCTGTTTTCCCTGGTTCATGCGTTATTTAGTTGTCTAATGTAGTTCGTGTCCAGGTCTGTTCTATTGTTTATTTGTTTTTTCGTAATTATTCAAGTGTTGTGTCGTGTTTTTCCCGTGTCTATTAAATCAATATGTATTTCACAACCGCTGCCATTTTGTCAATCCCCTGCTACTCCTCTCGGATGAGGAGAATGGAGGAAGCCGTTACAGAACACCAACCAAACCTCGATCAAGCGCGGGTTAAATGGAACAAGCAAACGAAGCCCCCCGCGCACGAAGCAGGATTATGCGTTTGGGAGTCCAACGTTATTCAAGCGCAGCAAAAGGACGCCTGGGTGCTAGGTGGGAGGAATCGCGCGCTTCTTCGGGAGGAGAAGGTAGGCAGCCACAGCCCAGGGGCTGCGTATGAGGAGCAGCGCGCACGACGGCGGTTGGGAAGCTGCCGCCGAGTCAGACCACATTTCTTGGGGGGCACTACGAGGAGTGTGGCACACGAGGCAGTGTCTATGCGCGCCTAAAGCGACGGTGTCCCAGTAGCCGTGCTTAGCCCCCAGTGCGGGCTTTCCACCTTGCCGCACTGGGAGGGTAGGTTGGGCATCGAGCAGATGTCATGAAGCGGCCAACGTATCTGCCTTCTCCTAAGTAGGTCTCTCGGGCCGGCATACATGGACCATGCCTTACCGAATGGTGTCCGCGTCCTTCGCAGCAAGCATCAGCCACAGTGGGGCTCTTCCAACCTCGCCGCACCTGGGGCACACTCGCCCCGCTACGGGCCATCTCGCCACCCATTCCTGGTAAGGTTGGGCAGCGCCTCGGTGCTCAAGAGCACGTGTCTCTCTTCACGGTCCGGCCCTATATCCCCCCGGTGCAACTCCAAGTACATGTCCAACGGTTCGGCAGCCCCCGACCCAGGCTGTCTCTCACGGGTCTTCATCGATCCAGCTGCCTCCCGACCGCTCCGATGTCCAGCCGCTGTCAGAAGCTTTCCTGCCTTCTCGCCAGCGCAGCCAGTGCTATAGCACGCAGGCTGTCTCTCCGTCTCCTCCTACGGTAAGTGTGCCCCGTTCGCCCACGGCGCTGAACTGCCCGTCTGCCCAACGCCTTCTGGTCACTGCCTGTCTGCCCAGCGCGTCTGGGCATCTGTCTGCCCAGCGCGTCTGAGCCAGTCTGGGCCCACCGAGTCTGAGGCCCGTCTGCCCAGATCGGCAAAATCCCGTCTTTGTGTTGATCATGTGTGAGTTTTTCAAATTTCGTTATCCAATGCCCAGATATATAATTCACCAATGTTATCATACATTAGTTATGTTCTAAAATAACCAGTGGTATGGCTGTGGTGAAATTGAAAAACAACTATGTATGCATATAAAACATTGTGTATGAAATAGGTTTTTGTATTCTGCAACTGTGTTATACTACATGCAATATACTGTATGCCTGCGGTTATATCCATCTATCCCATCAATAAAACATGGTACAAATTAAATGCTTCTGATTGGCCGTTCTAAGTATATGTGTTGACAGAGAGCTGCATATATTTGTGTCTGAATTACCTCATTAGGTTTACATTTCTCTCATATGCACGGACTGGATGCATCCCAAATGGCAACTTATTCCCTATATAGTGCACTACTTTTGACCAGTGCCTTATGGGCCCTGGTCAAAAGTAGTGCACTATAAAGGGAAATAGGATGCAATTTGGGACATGCACCTAAATGCCAAGGCCATTTCCCCACACACGCTGATCATATCATATGTGACAGTCAAAAGGATTCTACCGGCYGCTACAGATGGTAGCCATGCCTACATGTTGTTACATTGGAGCTACTATTGAAAACTGGCCCACTGAGAATACACAKAAATTGACACAGAAATSTATTGCCATAATTTTCATATCTAGCTATATTGATTATATACTTTCACAGCTGGGGACGGTTGTCATCGTATGTTTCTGTCTGAGAGTACCAGGGTTGGGTAGGTTACTTTCTAAATGTAATCCCTTGCAGTTTAAGAGTTACCTGTCCAAAATTGTAATCAGTAACGTAATGTGGATTACACAAAATCAGTAATGTATTCTGATTACCTTCAGTTACTTTTAGATTACTTTCTGCTTTAGAGGCATTCAAAGAATACAACAATGTATGTTACCAATTGAACGACATCTATTGCAGGATAAATCARTGTTAAAGTTTACATACTGTAGCTGGCCATATACAGTATATGGATGTTCAATTTTGCTATGGRTTGGTTATATAGGCTTCYTCTAACCCATCGCKTTTTACTACATATAATTATATGATTAAATTGTATCTTTACATTAAAACCCAAAGTCTATCRGAATTCCAGTCATTCCAATAAATGTTATACCCTTTGATCTCCAAAAATGACTTAGCATGACCCCAAACTAAGGACTTATTAGCCAGCCCTACTCTGTTGTTTATGATTTTGTTGTCATGGAGGACTGAATGGGCTCATTGATTGAAAAACATGAGCCCAATCAGTTTAAAAATAAATGCTGATACTGAAAGTGCTATTTACATGGGAAAAATTAATACCATATGCTGCATTTTCTATAGGCCTATTGTTTACCTTTTTGTTGGTGACACTTTGATGTCTTGATAGTATGCAGCTGTTTAAAGAGCAAATCCACAGATGAAATAATAACAAAACGGACACCCCGCCTCTGTTTTTGGTAGAAGCTGAGGGATGGGCCTGGAGAAATGTAACAACTCTCAGATTAATAGACAGAGCTATGGATGCAAGGACTGACCATCCATGATATCAACATTATTGTTTTAATCATATTATGATGCTATACAGTGTTTGTTTACATTTACTTTGTTTACAAACATTGGGGGTAAAACAAGCTTATATTTTGGGTTCTCGTGGAGTGTGACAGTTGAACTAAGCTCATAARCTCATATTCTTCAACAATCAATGGATATATATACACTGCTCAAAAAAATAAAGGGAACACTTAAACAACACAATGTAACTCCAAGTCAATCACACTTCTGTGAAATCAAACTGTCCACTTAGGAAGCAACACTGATTGACAATAAATTGTCAACATGCTGTTGTGCAAATGGAATAGACAACAGGTGGAATTTATAGGCAATTAGCAAGACACCCCAATAAAGGAGTGGTTCTGCAGGTGGTGACCACAGACACCTTCTCAGTCCTATGCTTCCTGGCTAATGTTTTGGTCACTTTTGAATGCTGGCGGTGCTTTCACTCTAGTGGTAGCATGAGACGGAGTCTACAACCCACACAAGTGGCTCAGGTAGTACAGCTCATCCAGGATGGCACATCAATGCGAGCTGCGGCAAGAAGGTTTGCTGTGTCTGTCAGCGTAGTGTCCAGAGCATGGAGGCGCTACCAGGAGACAGGCCAGTACATCAGGAGACGTGGAGGAGGCCGTAGGAGGGCAACAACCCAGCAGCAGGACGGCTACCTCCGCCTTTGTGCAAGGAGGAGCAGGTGGAGCACTGCCAGAGCCCTGCAAAATGACCTCAGCAGGCCACAAATGTGCATGTGGTCTGCTCAAACGGTCAGAAACAGACTCAGACAGTGGTATGAGGCCCGACGTCCGCCACCTCATCAGGAGCATGCCCAGGCTTTGTAGGGAGGTCATACAGGCACGTGGGGCCACACACACTACTGAGCCTCATTTTGACTTGTTTAAGGACATTACATCAAAGTTGGATCAGCCTGTAGTGTGGTTTTCCACTTTAATTTTGAGTGTGACTCCAAATCCAGCCTCCATGGGTTGATAAATTTGATTTACTTTGATAATTTTTGTGTGATTTTGTTGTCAGCACATTCAACTATGTAAAGAAAAAAGTATTTAATAAGAATATTTCATTCATTTAGATCTAGGATGTGTTATTTTAGTGTTCCCTTATTTTTTTGAGCAGTGTATATATATACACACAGTATCAGTCAAAAAGTTTTGGACAAATCTACTCATCGAAGGGTTTTTCTTTATTTTTACTATTTTCTACATTGTAGAATAATACATTTGTGTATTATTTGTGTGGGACACCTGGGTGACTTCATGCTCAATGTCATGTAGCTTGCTCATTTTTGAAGTTAATCTGTCTAAACCTTTGCTCAGCTAATTGTTGCCAGCTATTGTTGCCAAATCATCCAACAGCATCCTATCTGTATGTTTGGCTGTTTCTTGGTCATTTGAAAGATGATGCAGCAACAATAAAAAACAGAAAACATATGTTTATTTCCTTGTATTTTCTTCTACCGATCTATTGTGTTATATTCTCCTACATTCAATTCACATTTCCACAAATTCAGAGTGTTCCCTTTCAAATGATACCAAGAATATGCATATCCTTGTGCTTCTGGGCCTGAGCTACAGGCAGTTAGATTAGGGTATGTTTTTTAGCGGAAATTGAGAAGAAGGGGGGGTACCCAAAGAAGTTAAACTTCTTGAATTCAACCATTATTGGGTTTAAATAACACTTTAGATTTGTGAACACCTATCACAAATAGCTAAATGAGAGGCAGCGGTGTGATTTACATCAATGCGCTATTAGATATCCATAATAAGTGATATCCGTAACCCTATAGACTACACCACTGCTGTCATCCCTGCTTCCAAGGGTTATTCAAGTTGGATAATCTTTGGATGCAGACAGCTGTCGCACAATTAGAAGACATAGCTTGGACTGTAGCCTACAAAGACATTTTGTGTGTCCATCATAGTGGTCTCTGACTTGCGGTCAGACTCGCTCAGCCGGAACAAATTTACATTTGCGCCTTTTTTTCAATGCTGGTTTTAAATGTCATTGAGAAAAACACCGTTTTTTTTTAAAGCAAACATCCTTTCTGAATTTAAAAGTTATCCTTTAAGTAATCATCTAGTTTTTCAAAAGTATCTGTAATCTGATTACAGTTACCTTTTTTTTTGTAATCCCTTACATGTAACAGATGACATGTAATGTAATCCATTACTCCCCAACCCTGGAGAATACTGTATTGTATGTATTGCCATCATTTTCATATCTACCTATATTGTTATATACATTCCAGGTAGGGATGGTTGTCAATGTATGTTTCTGTTTCTGGTTTTCTGTTTCGTGTTTCTGTTTCTCTGGTTTCTGTTCTCAGTGTTTCTGTTCTAGTGTTTCTCTCTGTGTTTCTGTCTCAGTGTTTCTGTTCTAGGTGTTTCTGTTCTCTGTGTTCCGTTCTAGGTGTTCTGTTCTCAGTGTTTCTGTTCTAGGTGTTTCTGTTCTCTGTGTTTCTGTTCTCTGTGTTTTCTGTTGTCAGTGTTTCTGTTCTAGGTGTAACTGTTCTCTGTGTTTCTGTTCTCAGTGGTTTCTGTTCTAGTGTTTCTGTTTCTCTGTGTTTCTGTTTCTAGTGTGTTTTCTGTTCTCTGTGTTTCCGTTGTGGTGTTTCTGTTTTCTGTGTTTCTGTTCTAGGTGTTTCTGTTCTCTGTGTTTCTGTTCTAGTGTTTCTGTTCTCTGTGTTTCTGTTCTAGGTGTTTCTGTACTCAGTGTTTCTGTTCTAGGTGTTTCTGTTCTCTGTGTTTCTGTTGTCAGTGTTTCTGTTCTAGGTGTAACTGTTCTCTGTGTTTCTGTTCTCAGTGTTTCTGTTCTAGGTGTTTCTGTTCTCTGTGTTTTCCGTGTAGGTGTTTCTTTCTCTGTGTTTCTGTTCTCAGTGTTTCTGTTCTAGGTGTTTCTGTTCTCTGTGTTTCTGTTCTAGGTGTTCTGTTCTCTGTCTTTCCGTTGTAGGTTTTTCTGTTCTCTGTGTTTCTGTTCTAGGTGTTTCTGTTCTCTGTGTTTCTGTTCTAGGTGTTTCTGTTCTCTGTGTTTCTGTTCTAGGTGTTTCTGTTCTCAGTGTTTCTGTTCTAGGTGTTTCTGTTCTCTGTGTTTCTGTTGTCAGTGTTTTCTGTTCTAGGTGTCACTGTCTCGTTGGCTGTTTCTCAGTGTTTCTGTTCTAGGTGTTTTCTGTTTTGTTTTCCCGTTCTAGGTGTTTCTGTTCTCTGTGTGTTTCTGTTCTGGTGTTTCTTTCTCTGTGTTTCTGTTCTAGGTGTTTCTGTTCTCTGTGTTTCTGTTCTCAGTGTTTCTGTTCTAGGTGTTTCTGTTCTCTGGTTTCTGTTCTCAGTATTTCTGTTCTCTGTGTTTCTGTTCTCAGTGTTTCTGTTCTAGGTGTTTCTGTTCTCTGGTTTCTGTTCTCGTGTTTCTGTCTCTGTGTTTCTTGTTCTCAGTGTTTCTGTTGCTAGGTGTTTCTGTTCCTGTTGCTTCTTGTTCCAGTGTTTCTGTTCTCTGTGTTTCTGTTCTAGTGTTTCTGTTCCTGTCTCTGTGTTTCTGTTCTCATGTGTTTTGTTGTTCTCTGTCTGTTTTCTGTTCTAGGTGTTCTGTTCTCAGTGTTTTCTGGTTCTGTCTAGTGTTTCTGTTCATGTTGTCTAGTTGTTTCTGTTCTAGGTGTTTCTGTTCTCTGTGTTTCTGTTCTAGGTGTTTCTGTTTTAGGTGTTTCTGTTCTCAGTGTTTCTGTTCTCAGTGTTTCTGTTCTAGGTGTTTCTAATAACCAATGACTGTTCAGACACTAGAAATGCATTACAACTTCTTGTGATGATGATTCTACCAAATGACACAAACAAATATGGAATATAAGGAAACATACACTCTGAGTATACAAAACATTAAGGACACCTTGTCTTTCCATGACATAGACTGATCAGGTGAATCTGGGTGAAAGCTATGATCCCTTCTTGATGTCCCTTGTTATATCTACTTCAATCAGTGTAGATGAAGGGGAGGAGACAGAATAAAGAAGGATTTTTATGCTTTCAGACAATTGAGACATGGATGATGTATGGGGCCATTCAGAGGGTGAATGTGCAAGACAAAATATTTAAGTTTGTGGTTTGTGTCAAGAACTGCAACGCTCAACAGTTTCCCGTGTGTATCAAGAATGGTCCACCACCCAAAGGACATCCCGYCAACTTGACACAAATGTGGGAAGCATTGGATTCAACATGGGCCAGCATCCCTGTGGAATGCTTTTGACACTTTGTAGAGTCCATGCCCCGACWATTTGAGGCTGTTCTGAGGGCAAAAGRGGGTGCAGCTTAATATTAGGAAAGTGTTCCTATTGTTTGGTATACTTAGTGTACATAAATACTTAACATATAAGGAAGCAAATACCTAATACTTATGAAAAAGCTATAACATAATGTAAATTGATAGTTTCCATGATGTCTAAATGATTCATTGTATAGTCCAGCTATCTAAGTCTGAACAGCCATGTAACCCCAGTGAATACCATGATGCAATTAAATCATCTTGATGAGTAGAGGCCCCATAAATAAAACCTAATATTATTTGCGTGATAAAACACGGGTCAATTACAGTTGTGATGATGTTTATCTCAGGCCAAATGATTGATCTGCTCTTTTGCGTTTCTGAATAAGTACTAATTATCCTTGTTGTAATGCTATTTGTGTATTCATAATTTATTCCCAAATCAAATCAAATTTGATTTGTCACATGCGCCGAATACAACAGGTATTCACCTTACAGTGAAATGCTTACTTACAAGCGCTTAACCAACAATGCAGTTTTAAGAAAACCCCTAAAAAAAAGGTAAGAGATAAGAATAACACATAATTAAAGAGCAGCAGTAAATACTAATAGCGGGGCTATATACAGGGGATACCAGTACATAGTCAATGTGTCAATGTGCGGGGGCAGTCGAGGTAATTGAGGTAATTATGTGCATGTAGGTAGAGTTATTTAAAGTGGTATGAATAGGTAGTAACAGAGAGTAGCAGCAAGCCGTAGTAGGGGGGGGGGTGGGGTGGGGGGGGAATTGCATAGTCTGGGTAGACCATTTGATTTGCTGTTCAAGGAGTCTTATGGGCTTGAGGGTGAGCTGTTTGAACCTCTTGAACCTGACTTGGCCGCTCCAGTACTGCTTTCCGTCGCGGTAGCAGGGAGAGAACAGTCTGTATGACTAAGGTGGCTGGAGTTTTGACATTTTTAGGGCTCCTCTGGACACGCTGGTATAGGGAGTCCTGCATGTAAGGGAAGCTTGGTGCCTGAGGTTGGAGGGCAGCACGTTTTCTCATACAGGCATATGATGACACAGTTAGGGAATTGCTCTCGATGGTGCAGTCTGTAAACCTTTTGAGGATTATGGTCATGCAAATTCTTTTTCAAGTCTCCCTTGAGGGGATAGGTTTTGTTTGTAGTGCCCTCTTCACGAACTGTTTGGTGTGGTTGGCATGTTGTTTGTTGGTGTGGTGGACGCACAGGAACTTGAAGCTCTCAAACTGCCCACTACAGCCCGGTCAATGAGAAATGGGGACGTGCTCAGTCCTCTTTCCTGTAGTCCACAATCTTCTCCTTTGTCTTGAATCCGCTTGAGGGAGAGGATGTTGTTCTGCACCATCGCGGCAGGTCTTCTTGACCTCGTATTGGGTCGTGATCAGGCATACCAACTGCTGTGTCATCAGCAATTTAATGATGGGTGTTGGAGTCGTTGCCTGAGACGTGCAGTCATGAGATGACAGGGTAGTAACAGGGGGGTCTGAGCAGCACCGACGGGGCCTCCAGTGTTGGAGATTAGCGTGGCGGATGTGTTTTACTAACCTTTACCACAGCATGAGGTAGGCCTGATCACCGACATGAGCGAGGCCTGTTCAGGAAGCCCAGATTCAATGGCAGAGGGAAGCGTGTTTTTGTCAGGGTCACTTAGTTTATGATGACACAAGTATTTTCCACAATTTTTACACGACGATTATTTCACTTATTAATTGCTAACTGTATCACATTCAGTGGGTCGTAAGTTTACATAACACTAGTTGACTGTGCCTGTTTAAATTCATTTGCTTGGAAATTCAGAAAATTATCTCATGGCTTTAGAAGCTTTGAGTAGGCTATTGATTAAATTTGAGTCATTGGAGGTGTACTGCTGTGATGTTTTCAAGGCCTCCTTCAAAACTCAGTGCTCTTTTGCTTGGACTCTGGAAACTCAATAGAAATCAGCCAGACTTAGAAAAAATTGTAGAACCTCCCCAGTCTGGTTCATCCTTTGGGAGCATTCAAACGCCTGAAGTACCACGTTTTCATGCTGTGAGGACAATGTACGCAAGTATAAACACCATGGGACCACGCAGCGTCATACCGTCAGGAAGGATACGCGACGTTCTGTCTCCTAGAGCTGCACGTACTTTTGGTGCGAAAAGTGGCAAATCAATCCCCAGAAGCCACAGCAAAGGCCCCTTTTGAAGATTCTAGAGAAACAGGTCCAAGGTATTATACTCACAAGTAAAAGAGTCCTATTCGACATTGACCTGCATGAAAGGCAAACGTCAGCAAGGGAAGAAGCCACTGCTCTAACCGCCATAAAAAAGCCAGACTATCGGTGTTTGCAACTGCCCACCGGGGACGAGAAATCGTACCATTTTGGAGGAAATGCCGCTCTGTGTGTGAAACAAAATATAATGTTTGTCATATGACCATCGTTATGTTTGGAGCGGAAAAGGGGAGGCTTGGTCAAGCCAAAGAACACCATTCCACCTTGAAGCGGGTGGCAGCATCATGTTGTGGAGGGTGCTTTGGCTGCAGGTAGGGACTGGTTACTTCAAAATACGATGCTCTATGAGGAGGAAAGTATGTGGATATATTGAAGATCTCAAGAATCAGTTCAGGAAGTTAAACTTGGTTGGTAATGGTCTTCCAAATGGACATGACACAAGCTGACATTCCAAGTTGTGGCAAAATGAGCTTAGGAAAAGTCACAGGTATTGAAGGTGGCATCACAACAGGCCTGACCTCTAATCCTATAGAATGCGTGGGAAGAACTTGAAGGTGTGCAGGCAAGAGGCTACAACCTGACTCGGTACACCAGCTCTGTCAGGAGTGATGGCCAAATTCACCCAACTTATTGTGGGAAGCTTGTGGAAGGTCCAAGAAACGCTTGACCAAGTTAACAATTTATAAGCAATGCTACCATATACTAATTGAGTGTATGTAAACTGCTGACCCTGGGAATGTGGAATATAGAATAAAGCTGAAATGTCAGTTTCTCTGCTAGTATTCTGACATACATTCTTAAATAAGTGTGGATCCTATGACCTAAGGTGACAAGGGAATTTTTACTAGGATTAAATCGTCAGGATTGTGAAGAAACTGGTTTAATGTATTCTGGCTAGTTGTTGTTATCTTCCAGACTTCCACTGTATTGCCAAGCTTATCTTTGGAACATGTAAATATGAACAATAAGATGCAAACTTGTCAAGGCACAAACAGTAACAAACAATAACCAAGTGTCAAAATAACCATACTTCAACAATTAACAATAAGCATTTACTAGTGAGACATGTTGCAGGTTGCATTGGCTCTATAGACACTGTCCCTCATCTTATGGTAGGCAGCATTAGTGCGCTGCAACACAGTTCTCTGCGTCCTCCCCAAAAAGGAGGGTTAGCCTTCATTTCTCATCAGAGAGGTCTGTTGAACCATTTGTTTAATATATTTTTAAAACATTTTGTCAGAAATGCAGCTCGTGTCTTCAGGTTCTGCGTTGTTGCAGTGGTTCCTATCTCTCTCTCGCATCTCTCTTTTGTTCCTCCTCCATCTCTCTTTTCTTGTCCCCCTCCCCTCTCTGTCTCTCTTTGTCACCGCCCTCCTCTCTCCTCCGTCCCCCTCCCTCTCTCTCTTTATCTCTCGCTCTTCTCTCTCTCATCCTCTCTCGCTTTGTCCCTCCTCTCTCTCTCTCTCTGTCCACCCTCTCTTCTCTCCTCCCCTCTCTTTTATTTTCTCTCCCTCGACTCGTCTTTTTGTCCCCCTCCTTCTCTCTCTTTGTCCCCTCCTCTCTCTCTCTCTCTCTCTCTCTCTCTCTCCTCTCTCTCTGCTCTCTCTCTCTCTCTCTCTCTCTCTTCTTCTCCCTCTCTCTCTCTTCTCTCTCTCTCATTCTCTCTCTTCCTCTTCTGTGTCCCCCTCCTCTCTCGTCTCTGTTTGTTCCCTCCCCTCTCTCGTCATTTTGTTCCTCCCCTCTCTCGTGTCTTTAATCCCTCCTCTCTCATCTCATTTTCTCTCTCTTCTCTCTCTCTCTTTCTCTCTCTCTCTTTTGTCCCCCTTCTTCTCTGTCTTGGTTTTCTCTGTCTCTGTCTTTGTCCCCTCCCTATCTCTCTCTTTTGTCCCCCCGCCGCTCTCGCTCTCTTTGTCCCCCTCCTCTCTCTCTTCCTTTTGTCCTCCTCTCTTTCTCTCGTTGTCCCTTCTCTGCTCTCTTCTTTGTCCCACTCCTCTCTGTCCCAATCTCTCTCTTTCTTTGTCCCCCTTCCCTCGCTCTCCTTTGCCGCCTCTCTCTCTCTCGCTCTCGCTCTCTCTTCTCTCTCTTTTGTATCCCCCTTTCATTCTCTTCTCTCTTTGTCCCACTCTCTGTCGCATCTCTCTCTCCCTTTGTCCCCCTCCTGCTCTCTCTCTGTCCCTCATTCTCTGTCCCATCTCTCTCTCTCGTTGTCCCCCTTCCCTCGCTCTCTCTTTGTCGCCTCCTTCTTCTTGCTCTCGCTTCTCTCTCTCTCTCCTTCTTTGTCCCCCTTCATCTCTCTCTCTTTGTCCCACTTCTGTCGCAATATCGCTCTCTCTTTGTCCCGCCTCCTCTCTCTCTCTCTCTTTCCTCTGTCTCTTCTTTGATTCCGCCTTCCTCTCTCTCTCTCTCTCTCTCTCGTCTTTGTCCCCTCCTCTCTTCTGTCCCAATCTCCGCTCTGTCTTTGTCCCCCTCCCCTCTCTCTCTGTCCCACTCTCTCTCTCTTCTGAGTCCCCCTCCTGATCTCTCTCTTCTTTACCCTCCCCGCTCGTCTGTCTTTATCTCCCTCCTCTCTCTCTCACTTTCTGCTTGTCCCCTCCTTATCTCTCTTCTTTGTCCCACTCCGCTCTGTCCCATTCTCTCTCTCTTTTTGTCCCCCTCTCTCGCTCTTTCTCTGTGCCCCTCCTTGCTCTTTCTCTGGTTCCCCCTCTCTTCCTCTACTGTCCCATTCCTCTCTCTCTCTTGTTCCCTACCCTCGGCTCGTGCTCTTTGTCCCCTCCGTCGCTCTCTCTTTTGTCTGCCTCCCCTCCCCTCTCTCTCTCATTCTGCTCTCTCTTCTCTCTATCTCTCTCTCTCTCTCTCTCTCTCTCATCTCTCTCTCTCTCTCTCTCTCTCTTCTCTCTTCTCTCTCTCTCTCTCTCTCTCTCTCTTCTTCTCTCTCTCTCTCTCTCTTTCTCTTCTCTCTTCTCTATCTGTATTTCTCCCCTCCTCTCTCTCTGTATTTCTCCCCTCCTCTCTCTCTGTCTTCTCCCCCTCTCTCTCTGTCTTTTCCCCTTCCTCTCTCTCTCTTTGTCCCCCTCTCTCTCTCTCTCTGTTCCCCCTCCTCTTCTCTCTCTGTCCCGCCTCCTCTCTCTCTCTGTCCCCTTTCTCTATATTATTCCCTCTCTTTATTCTTTATTTCTCCTTTTTTCCCCATCTCTCTTCTCTCCACCTTCTAAAGGCCAATCGCATCTGCTATCATGATTGGAATCAACCCCCTCTGACATTAATATGCTGCTCCCACCAGACACTGACCATCGGAGCCACGGTCGTGGCACCGACCAAGGTTTTACACCGAGGGTGGATCTCTCTCTTCTTTT
>NW_019942640.1:77805-80296 GCF_002910315.2 Salvelinus sp. IW2-2015
TAATAGTTTGCAAGCCCTGCCACATCCAACGAGCATCGGAGCCGGAGTAGTACGATGCGATCTTAGTCCTGTATTGACACTTTTCCTGTTTGATGGTTCGTCGGAGGGCATAGAGGGAATTCTCATAAGCTTCCGGGTTAGAGTCCCGCTCCTTGAAAGTGGCAGCTCTACCCTTTAGCTCAGTGGGAATGTTGCCTGTAATCCACGGCTTCTGGTTTGGGTATGTACGTACAGTCACTGTGGGAACGATGTCCTCGATGCACTTATTGATAAAGCCAGTGACTGATGTGGTGTACTCCTCAATGCCATCGGAAGAATCCCGGAACATATTCCAGTCTATGATAGCAAAACAGTTCTGTAGTTTAGCATCTGCTTCATCTGACCACTTTTTTACAATAGATACTGCAAGGTTGCCCATATTCCTTATGTTAATTAATACGCTCATTTGCATGCACAAAATCAAACCATTTACCAACAGTGGAGGGAGATAAAAAAACAAACAGTTGTCAAATGTTTGGAGCTGTAATTAATCCCTTCACTTCCTTGAATGTTTTGGAGTGCCATAAAAGCTACATAATCAACATTAACAAACCTATTGTTTTATATTCATTGATTCAGGCTTCACTTTGGGTCAATGGATTCGTTGTTTGTTTACTTGCGTCAGTGTATGAAAATGAAAACAGGCAGTGAATGAAAATCATTGAAGCTCCACCACAGAGCGCAACATCACTCAAAACAACAACTTTGCATACACTAGCCTACCTTAACGACGCCTGTTTGATTTGAGTCCTAAATAAATTATCAAGGTTTCTAGAGAGACAAAAGACGGTTGCTCCCTCAGTCGTATTTATCATGAAAGCACCAAGTCAGACAGGCTGCTGAGATCTCTGACAGCTTTCACACCCTTAGCAATGCCAAAAAGTCAACACTGACTTTGGGAGACCTTCCCCAGATCTTGCACCCTTGCTGTGCTTCATGCATGTTAATGGAGGTGTGGGTGGCTAGACAGACAGACTTGAGCTATCGTGAACTGTGAAATATGAAAGTCTGTCTGTAAAATATTGAGCAGGTGTTTTCTGTTCTCTGAAATAGTGTGCATGTATAATATACTGTGTATACAGTAGGCAGCTTAAAGCTTAATAAGAAGAGTGCACTTGCAACTATATATATAGAGAAAGGGGGCAGAGAGAGGAGAGGAGGGGGACGAGAGAGAGAGAGAGGAGGACGGGGACAGAGAGACGAGCAGAGGCAGGGGGAACAAAGAGAGAGAGAGGAGGGGAGAAAAGACAGAGACGAGAGGATGGGGAGAAAGACGAGAGAGAGGAGGGGAGAATACAGAGAGAGAGGAGGGAGAAAATACAGATAGAGAGAGAGAGAGAGAGAAAGAAGAGAGAGAGAGAGAGGAGAACGAGAAGAGATGAGAGAGATAGAGAGAGCGAGAGAGAGAGAGAGAGAGAGAGAGAGAGAGAGAGAGAGAGAGAGAGAGAGAGCAAAAAGAGAAGACAAAAAAAGACAAGGAGAGAGCGAGGGGAGGGGAACAAAGAGAGACGAGGGGAGGGGAACAAAGAGAGAGAGAGGAATGGGGACAGAGAAGAGAGGAGGGGGACAGAGAAAGAGAGGAGGGGCACAGAGAAAGAGAGAGAGGAGGGGACAAAAAGAGAGAGAGATGGGGACCAGAGAGCGAGTGCGGACAAAGAGAGAGAGATATGGAGGGGACAAAGAGAGAAAGTGGAGAGAGAGAGGAGGGAATAAAACAGAGAAGCGGGGAGGGGGTAACAAGAAGAGAGAGATAGGAGGGGGACTCAGAGAAGAGAGCGAGAGGGGAGAGAGAGGAGAGGAGGGGGACAAAGACCAGACGCAGAGGAGATGGGGAAGAGAGGAGGAGGGACAAGAAGAGGAGCAGAGAGAGAGAGAGAGGCGGACAAAGAGGGAGACAGAGAAGAGAGAGAGAGAGAGGAGTGGCGGACAAAAGAGAGGAGCGAGATTGCGACAGAGGAGTGGACAAAAGAGAGAGACGATGAGGGGGACAAAGAAGGAGAGAGAAAGAGAGAAGGAGAGCAGAGACGACGAGGAGGCAGCAAAGAGGAGAGCGAGGGAAGGGACAAAGAGAAGAGAGAGATTGGGACAGAGAGGAGTGGGACAAAGAGAGAGAGTAGGGGGGGACAAAAAAGGGAGAGAGAATTGCGACAGAGGAGTGGGACAACAAAGGAGGAGAGTGAGGGGACCAAGAAGGAGAGAGAGAGAGAGAGAGCGAGACGCGAGAAGAGAGAGAGGGAGGCGGACAAAAGAGAGAGCGAGGGAAGGGGCACCAAAGAGAAGGAGAGGAGATCATGGGAAACAGAGAGGAAGTGGGACCAAAAAGAGAGAGAGGAGGGGACAAAGTGAGAAGAGAGGAGGCGGGGACAAGAGAAGGCAGCGAGAGGGGCGCGGGGGACAACAAGAGAGAGAGATAGGGGCAGGGGGACAAAGACCAAGACAAGAGAAAACCCAG
>NW_019942640.1:82821-100740 GCF_002910315.2 Salvelinus sp. IW2-2015
CAGACACTGAACCATCGAGAGCCACGGTCGTTGGCCACCGACCAAGGTGTTACACCGAGGGTGAGCCAGCAGCCCAGTCTGCAGATGCTCCCACCAATATAATTAGGTTATGCATGCAGTCACATTCACATGCACACTCACTGGCGCTCTAAAAGTACATAGTACACACCATTCAAATCCTCTTATAGAGAATTGATCCTGAAGTGAATCACTATAGCTGACATCATTTTGGGTGACATCATTTTCTCGTGCGGTGTAGAAAGGAAAAACGGATTCAGGTTGACTGGCGATGTAAATGAAATGGAGGGTGAAAGTCCTAATTCTGAGTAATGTCCTGTCACTACTCATTGTCAGGCAGTAGAGAGGCAGAGGAGAAACCAGACACTGAAGAAAAGAGATGAAATCACCATCATCACAACCTCACGGACACACCTCCCTCCCTCTCTTCTTCTCTCATACAGAGGTTTTCACTCTGACTCTCTGTCTGCACAGTAACATACTTTTTCTCAAGTCAAGTCTGACCATAAATGTGTGTATTTAATTAATTTTTACTTCCATGGTAATGGAAAGACTATGGTTTTATGGAATTTYATGCAAATATTGGAATTATCCCATCAATTTGGGAGGCATCCCCAGTCTACACAACGCTACTAAATAGAAGCCTGATGTCATTTCTAATGTTGGGAGGAGGATATATGTTCTGTGTTGCAGACAGTCAGACAGGGAGAAATCCCCTGGTAATGAATAAAAACACCTTACTCCCCCCTCTTTGTCTCCACTCGTACAAACAGCCCCCTGCCTGCCATGGGGTTGACGAGACAACACGGGAGGCACCCGTTCCATAACACCTCTACTGAACTAATGAGGTGCCCCCCCCTCCCCCTCCTCCACATCCCCCGTCTCAGGAGCAGCATCACATTAGTGGAAACCAAGACTGTCCTCAGGGCAGGTTGTAGCTAGACATGTTCGAGTCACATCGGGGACAATTTTTGCATTTTAGGTAACCCTAACTATTTTCCTAACATTAACCTAATTCACCTAACCTGTCACGTTAATTATCCTAACCTGCCATGTTAATTCTCCTAACCTGTCACGTTAATTATCCTAACCTGCCATGTTAATTATCCTAACCTGCTGCGTAAGTTTTCCTAACCTGCTATGAAAAGTCACTTCTGCTAGTCAAAGCCAGCAAACCTGCMCCGAGAACAGTCTTGGTTTCCACTAWTTAGATACAGCGTCTCAGCCCTTCGCTTTGCTGGTCCCCCTCCGCATCCCCGCCTCTGTCTCCTACCCCTCTCCTCATCCACCTCCCCTGCCTCCCCCTCTCCTCCCTCTCCTCATCCACCCTCCCCTGCCTCAGCCGTTCTGCATCCATCCCTCTCCTCTTCCACCATCCACCCTTTCCCTCCACCCCCCCTTCCCTGCATCAACCGCACTGCATCCATCCTTCCCTCACCCCATACCCTGCCTCCCCCTTTCCCCACTTTGCCCCATCCCCAAAGAGACAGGCATCTGCAAACCCACTGTTTAAGGGAAAGAAAAGCTCTTTGAACTTTAGGTTACTACACTATTACCCGACTCCTGCTAGTGTGCAGAGCCACCTATCCCTGGCTTCAGTGTGAGAGAACCTGACTGGTATGTGAGAGCCACCTGACCCTGGGCTAGTGTGGAGGCCCCTGACTCTGGCTAGATGTGAGGCAGCCACACCTGACCCTGGCTCAAGTGTGAGGGTGCACTGACTCTCGGCTGAGTTGTAGGGCGCAGCCTGACCCTCTGGGCTAGTTGCAGGAGGCCACCCTGACTCGAGCTAAGTGAGGAGCCACCTGACTCTGGGCTAGTGTGACGAGCCAATTTAGGAACAACTATATGTGTTATATTTTACGGTAAAAAAGGGTCCTGCTATAACCAGGAATTAGTCCTATAACTCCAATGTATACCAGACGTGTAAATAATTAATTTGCCAGGGTTAATGAAAATATGCTAAGCAGAGTGTGTATGTGGTTGTGTGTGTGCCCGTGTGTGTGTGTTTCTTATATTAATGCCAATCACCTCCTGTCCCTAGTAATTCAAACGAGTGCTTATTTTAATTACACACCAGCGGAGGAAATCAAGACGTACGGCAGAGGAAATTAAGCCCTAAGATTATTTGTTTGTAGTGAGAGACGAAATGGCACAGATTTTTAATAGMAATATTTTTTTTTATATTTGGATTTATAGATGGTGGGCAGGTTAATTTTGAGGTGAGGGGGGGATAAAATCCGTCCTGATGATGAGCTCTCACCATCTGTTCACAACTGAGTCCCAAATGGCACCTATTCCCTATATAGTGCACTACTTTTGACCAGAGCCCATAGGGAATAGGATGATATTTGGGACACAGGCCATGTGTAACTGGCGTCTATTCAAATACACTGGTGGTTAATTAGAGGTGCATTGTTCAAGTCTAGTAAATGATTGGATAGTTTTAATGAGTGACAGAGGGAAACAAAGCAGCAATACATGTCCTCGGTGGGGTGTGTCCAAATGGCATCCTATTGTTTTGACAATAGGCCTGTTCAAATGTGGTGCACTATTAAAGGAATAGGGTATCATTTGGGATGCAGCTCTTGTGGAGCATGTAAGTTCAGTGTGTGCCCTCGTGGCCTCAATCCTGCCCCGGTAGATAGCTCTAACTCCTTCTGTGTTTACACAATGACAGATCCCTCCTGAGTGGCTCATGCCCAGGTCCCAAAGGAGGAATGAGAGAGTGAGAGTGAAGAGGGGCTAAGTAGTGATTCCAACATGCATCCATCATTCACCTGCCACTCAGTGGCCAAAAAAAGCTCCACCCTCCGATTCCTCCAACCCCCTCAACTCTTTACCTCATCCTGTCACATGCCAGCTCTAACCGGAGCGCCCACTGTGCTACCTCAGTCATTCAACTAGTCCAGGGCACCTCCTCCTTCTTCTTCTTTGTAAATGTATTCTCTCTTTCTCTGTTCCTTTTTACTTGTTCACTCCTCCTCTGTCTCTCTTCCTCCCCTGGTAGGTACTCAGTGACTAGAATGGCTTTGTTGGCTGTTTATAGGAACTGGGACACCTGGGTTTTGCGACACGAGGTCAGAGAGAAGTGAGCAGAGTCATCAAGCATGTATTGAAGACCGTGGTCATGATATCCTGTTGATAAGGAGAATACAGAGGGATTCCATATCCATTTGTTTCAAAAGACCACAACCATCTGACAAAAGATACATTTCATTAGCTTTTAATAGATCTAATTTCTATCTTTGATTTATGTGGGGTAAGTTCATTGAGATAATTTGGAGGGAGCAAYTCTCAAGGTTTAAACTTCATTTAACAGTCATTCAGTTTGGGAATACTTGCTTTTCATCTCCATATTAAAGATGTCTCCCAAGGAAATTACTATCAAAGGCATAAAATAGTTACGATAATGAGAAAGAGGGAATACAAACCTGTCAACAACTGGTCTGATCGTTAAACTGAATAAGTTCCCTCTGTGGTACGAAACTGATTCTATGACGACACGCAATGTTTTCATCATCATCACCAAACTCAAAGACAAAACCTCCTCCACCTGATGAAGAGACAGTCAASACATGGTCCATGGTCTGGGCTCCGGGATGTAAGGAGCCTCGTCTGCGAGCCCCAGTGAACACTGATTCGGGCCCATTTAKACGTACACTCGTGAGATTAGTGCCACAGAACAGTGCCAGCTGTCTGTTCTCATTTCCTATAGGAGGCCTTGGCTGTGTACCAAATTACACCCTATTCCCTTATTAGTGCACTATGTTTGACCAGGGCCCATGAGGYTGTGGTCCAAAGTAGTGCACTGTAAATGGAGTAGGGTCCATTTGGGACTCACAGGGTGAGTTTAACCAGCACGGCCCGTGGTGACCCCGCTCTAACCCTACGGACTTCCTGCTGTCTGTTTATGGCTGTGGAGCAGCCCTCCTTCTCTATTGACCGAAGGTAATTCATCTTCTTGWCTGTGTCCCAAATGGTACCATTTTCCCTTTATAGTGCACTAATAGGGAATAGGGTACCATTTTCCCTTTATAGTGCACTACTAGGAAATAGGGTACCATTTTCCCTTTATATTKCACTACTAGGAAATAGGGTACCATTTGCGAGGCAGCCCTTATCTCTTGGCTCGGGTCCAATGTAGAGAAACATTAGCGACATCATTCCGGACCCACTGGCACCCTACTGACTTCAAGATTTGATCATTATTAACAGGATGGGATGGAAGAAATTATTTGGTACTGTAACGGCAGCCTTCCTCCTCTTCGTCTGAAGAGGAGGTGTAGCAGGGATCGGACCAAGACGCAGCGTAGCTCATGTTCAACATGTTTTAATAGACGAGACGAAAACGTGAACACTTACAAATAACAAAATAACAAACGTGGCAAACCGAAACTGTCCTCTCTGGTGAAACGAACACAAAGACAGGAAACAACCACCCACAAAATCCCAACACAAAACAAGCCACCTAAATATGATTCCCAATCAGAGACAACACAAAACACCTGCCTCTGATTGAGAACCATATTAGGCCAAACATAGAAACGGACAAACTAGACACACAACATAGAATGCCCACCCAGCTCACGTCCTGACCAACACTAAAACAAGTAAAACACACAAGAACTATGGTCAGAACGTGACAGGTACCTTGTTAGCCACTTGGAGAGATTTATCTGGTCAACTGATGCGGATCATTTTAGGACCAAACAGTAAACTAGTGTTCACTGACCTTGTAAGTTACCTTATCTAGTCCGTATGTCGCCGTTGCCTATCAAATGCTATTGACACTTGCATGTGCAGAAATATACATTATACTGTATATTTAGTTCAATTCTATACCRTATAGCCTTCTTAACCATTGCTTGTAAATAACCACCTGTTTGGTTTACTTAGAAGCACGTTAGTCACATTGCTTTTGAAACAAACTTTGAAGAACTTCTCTTTACTTTGTATTAAAAAACGATCCTACTACAGTTGCTACACAGCCAGAGCTTGAATCCTCTCTCAGAAAGATAGTGATAAYCTTATCTTTTCTGAAGTTCTTGAATTGTCCATGGCTATGAGACAGTTTTAGGAGGTGATTTCTATTTGGATGCATATCCCTCTAGTTTGAGGTATGATAACAAAAATGGAGACCTTTTGAATGTATTATTTTTTAGCCCTGGTTGAGATATGAAACTGCAGAAATCCTTTCTGCCATTTTTCTGAGATTTCACTCAGATTCCGTCYCAAATGGCACCCTATTCCCTATATGGTGCAATAGTTTTGACCAGGGCGCTATTGGCCCTAGTCAAAAGTAGTGCAATGTAAAGGGTAATAGGGTGCCATTTGGGAAGCACSCTCAGACTTCTAGGATATCAGAGAGCATCCCTCAAAAGTTTCATCCTCAAAAAACCAGAGCATCATTATTGCAGATAATTGGATTTCTGAGTGATAAGACTGGTGTCTGTTTTTGCATTAATCTGCTGTGCTAAGAGCATATTCTGCAGATCAATTGGATAAGATCAGACCATCTGTCTGTGGAGTTGCCAGTCAAATGATGAAAAAGGACAAAGTTAGAGTCCGTCAGAGGGCAAAGTCAGTAGCCTCTAAAATGCCGAAATGAGAAAAGGAAATTAGATAGGTGTCAAGGATCCAGCATAATACTAAAACTAGCATGAAATGTCAACAGCCCTATTGCTGCGAGTGGCACACAGTATAAATTATGTTTTATGACATTTACGGATACAACAGACAGAGAACTCATGCCTTGTTCAATATGAAATGAGTGCCGCTTCATGAATGCAGCTGCGTTTAGATGCCTCCCCAATTTGTCACAACAGAAAACTCGGCCCTACAGGATTTATTTTATTTTATATACAATTACCCATGTGGTTACTACAATTGACAAAATGGCTTGAAAATCATGTAAGGGAATGGTACCTAAGGTTATTTGAGTTTAAAGGGGACGTATGAGGTTACTTTGAGACTTAACTTCTCAGAGACAGAGAAAGTCTCAGAGGAACTGAAAGACATAGTAATACAGTATCTAGCTGTAATATCTGAAACTGCATCTAAGATCTAGTAATATCTAGTTGTAAAATCGTATACTCTACCGATATCAACGGTGATATCTAGCTGTAATATGTATACTATCTCTAATATCTAGTAATATCTTGCTGTGATATCTTAAACTGCATCTAAGATCTAGTAATATCTAGCTGTAAATCGTATACTGTACCTATATTCAAGTCATATCTAGCGGTAATATGATAACTATATCTATAATCCGTATATCTAGCTGTAATATTCTATACCGTACGTAATATCTAGTAATATCTAGCTGTAATGTTATACTATATCTAATATCTAGTATTATCTAGCTGTAAAATCGTATACTGTACCTAATATCTCGTAAAATCTTATACTATATCTAATATTAAGTAATATCTAGCTGTAATCGTATACTGTAATATATATCTAGTAATATCTAGCTGTAATATCTTAAACTGTATTTAATATTTAGTAATATCTAGCGTAATATTTATACTGTACTAATATCTAGTAATAGCTAGCTGTAATATTGTATACTATCTCTAATATCTAGTAATATAGCTGTAAATCGTATACTGTACCTAATATCAAGTCATATCAAGCGGTAATATGATATACTAATCTAATATTTAGTCATATCTAGCTGTAATATATTATACCGTACGAAATATCCAGTAATATCTAGCTGTAATATGTTATACTATATCTTAATATCTAGTAATATCTAGCTGTAAAATCGTATACTGTACCTAATATCTCGTAAAATCTTATACTATATCTAATATTAAGTAATATCTAGCTGTAATATGTATACTGTATCTAATATCTAGTAATATCTAGCTGTAATATCTTATACTGTATCTTAATATCTAGTAATATCTAGCTGTAATATCTTATACTGTATCTAATATCTAGTAATATCTAGCCTGTAATATCTTATACTGTATCTAATATTCAAGTAATATCTAGCTGTATATCTTATACTGTATCTAATATCTAGTAATATCTAGCTGTAATATCTTTACTGTATCTAATATCTAGAATTCTAGCTGTATCTTAAATTATAACCCGTGGGATCAGTCCAAGTGGAGATGATTGGGTATTTTGTGCTTCGACTAATGACCCTATCCTTCTCTCTGGTTAACACGACCTCGAGCTAGCTTCTACAATATGTTGGACCTGCCTACTGTGGAGCATTTCGCGGGCGATATTAACCTGAACAGCCTTCGAGAGTAATAGTGCTTTGGACTAACATCAAGTAAGGGAAGAGATTGCATCGGATGAGCTGCTCCATTGGGTTAATCAAGGTCCCCTTAATCCAATGACGTATCCGTCATATATTTCCAGAACACGAGAACCAAGGCGTTGAAAGAAACATGATATAGCGCTCTGGTTGCGAACGTAGATTATTAACAAACACCTCGTCACCCATTGTCCTAATGTGGGTGCGTGAGGCATCACTATGTGTGATCAGAGGTTTCTCTCCCGACTTGTGTATCGATGTGTGTGCTCTTGGTGGCGTGCCCGGTCTTGGTGGTCTTATTCTGATTGCTACAAGTTGGATCAGCCCATTGCCGGGGAGCGAAGTTGCACAGGGTTTCTCTGTCATAGGCTCATTCTGGGCAGGTGTTTGCCGACTGCTCATTTCTCCTTATATATACTTGTTGGATATTATTCCTCTGTGATGCATCCCTAGCATCCACTTACCTGCAGCATGTCTGTCTGCTGTTATCAGTAGAGAGGCCCAATTGAGGTCTCTAAATGATATTCTCTGTGCTCTCCAGTGTGATGATGAGGCGCTCTCGCAGATCAGCGTCATATGGGGTGCGACAGGGACTTACTAGTGTGAGCCTTAAAGGAACCTCTAAAGTTTGGGCATCGTGGGTCGCGAATTCGCGCCATGTTTAGTACATTTAATTTGTTATATTATTCTTGTTCTCCTATGATCAGTTATCTATCTATCTTGTTGACCAGGGCAATAGTAGTGTCCACAAGGTAACTGCTTCTTATTTTGTGAGGGGGAAAGTGGGTGCCTCCTGGGGATTTCATCCTGCTAGCTAACACGCATCATCTATCCTTCTTGTATTCACTTCTCTCCTGACGTGGTCTCGTTGAGATTGGCTTTTTGAGAGGAGCAATAGTCTGAGCTCTCTTTTTTAGGAGACTGCAAGACAGTAGTGTGTTGTTAGTATCAGTCTCGAGTGGATGCCAAAAAAGTCGCCTCAATATAATGGTGCTTTGTAGGCTTCAACTCCTTATTAATTCTCTATTTAATCGTCCCTTACATAATTGTGGTGTGCTTGACTGCGAGGGGTGCTTAGTATATTGATTATTCTCACTTCAAGCCACTGTATATTATGTACGGTTGCGTTTGTCTTTCTTACTCTTGTTTAATGTGGGGAGACAGAGAAAGCATAATTGTTCCAGCTGGGATATCTAAACATGAGTAGGAACACACCTCTTCTCCCTGTATTTTCTGAAGCATTGTTATGTTCGTCGATTCTCTTTGAACGTTGATACTAGTGGCGAGGGGTGGGCGACCTTGCTCGTTTCACGTCTAATAGGAGTTGCTCTCTTTCCAGTGCACTTGTCCACTATTGATGTTGAATAGGATTCAGAGCAGGACATCGAGCTCTTGGTTGAATCGCATTTGTTTAACTTACACTGCGCCGCTCTGAGCAAATTGGTTGAAGAGACTTAGAAATAGAGTAGACCGTTTTTGAAGTGTTTTATTATAGTTTTCTGTTGGTAGCTGTTCTCTCTATAGACTTTGCTGCACCCTTCCTTAATATTATATGCCTCATATTATTACTTTGTACAGAACAGAAACACTTCCTGTTATCAAACCACAATACACGTGTCCGACACTTATGAGTTGTGGTTTATGTGATTTTCTCTAATTTCTTCAATCCTAATAAAACTGATTAGAGGCTCTTTTACATTGCCTCATAGGTACCACTGTTTATGAAACCATTACACGGGGTGGTCTATCCTGAATGTGATGTCGGTTACATTATTTTCTACATCTCTGCTTTTTTGTATCCAATTCCCATTGTTTACCCAGCTATCTTTGATTTTAAAATGCCTGATTTACTCTGTTCATTGACTGGACTTGCTCTCAGCCCTATAGTCTATCGCAATTTATAATTGATCATCCACTATAAAGCATTTGACATTATCTCACATTTCTTTTTAGACTAACATTTAATTTCACGTGGGAGATTTTTATACTACCTTCGCTGTCTGTCTCTCGACATTTTTCAATGTTTTATTCACAATTCACTCCAGAACTCATTATGAAACGTGTCGGGGAGCTATACGTTTGGAAGTCGGAAGTTTACATACATTAGGAGGAGTCATTAACTTGTTTTTAACACTCCCCATGTTTGTTAACAACACTATAGTTTGCCTCGAATAGATCACTTTGTGCATGAGACAGTAAGTTTTCAACATGTTACGACGATTATTTTCACTTATATTACTGTTCCACTATTCCAGGGTAGAGTTTACTTACACTAGGTTGACTGTTCTTTAAGCTTGGCAAATCCAGAAATGATGTCATGGGCTTTTTAGAGTTTGATATTGTTTCATTTTGAAGTCAATTGGAGGTGTAGATGTGGTCAATCTATTTATCATCTGTATTTTAATAGAGACCTAGTAGTTTGGTTTTCTTACTGTTATACAACAAGCCAGACAGCTTGCTCAGTGTGGTGTCGGCACACAGAAAAGACATGCGTGAAATGCGAGACATTTGCATTTTGAAAGAGACAGCCGCCCCAAGCACTTCAGCAAGTCATTTACAGCTTTGGAATGGTGGAGTTGGTATGGTTCTGCAGAGCGCTTAATACATTCTTTCCGTGTTAAATATATTATAAGGTATTATGGACAGCCTCTGAATTTGCACTTATGTTAGCCATCTCTCGAATCTCTCAAAGTAAAACCTGGAATCTGTATGACGAGCGGATTAATGGTCCAATGGATTGGGGTATACAGAAAAACTCCGGAATCATCTTTCCACTTGGACACTGGAATCCTCACGGGGTTCATGAATTATAAGATAGAACCTAGATTTACTAGATATTAGATACGAGGTAATAATGATGAATTACGCCAGATATTACTAGATTTAGATAGTATAGATATAGTATTACATGCTAGATATTACTGATAAGAATGTAGATCGTCTGGTATTAAGATTAACGGCTAGATTGATTCTATGATATATATGATATTACTGTCAGTATAAGATTATTCAGCGTCTTAGATTTATTACTATGTATGTAGATCAGTATTAACGTATACCAGTCTAGATTATATTACTGAGATTTATTTAGATATTCAGTATTAACAATTTACAGCTGGGTAGATATTACTTTATAATGTTAGAGAGTTATAGATATACAGATTTACGAGACTTATTAGGTTACAGTATACCGATTTTACAGCCTAATATTATATGTTTAGGATAGATATAGATACAATTAATCGGGCTAGATTATTACTGGAGGTTTTCGTCTGGTCTGGTATTTTATAATATATTTGCAGGTCTCTCTAGATTTATGATCTAAATATTAGAATAGTATTCAGTTAGTTTTATCCTGCTTGATATATTTTGAACTGATTTAGCTTGGTACCCAGTATCAGGCTCGATATTTTACAGTGTATATTACTTGTATTTTAAAATCATGGGTATGTATATCTTCACGATGGGTATTTACATCCATAAATGGTATGCCTACTTACATAGATATTAGATTACATGGTTATAAGACTCTGTACAGCTAGATGTATTTAATTAAATATTAAATTACAGTTTAAGATATTACTAGTCTAGGTATATTAAGATATTTATGATACCAGCTATGGTATCTGATATTTAGCAGCATTGATATTTAGCTTATATTACAGAACACATTCATGATATAATGAATTTTTGACGAGCTAAGATTCTATGGGCTAGGTGGTTTACGATTTTACGCGTAGAGTATTACTTAGATAATTAGCTATAGCTTCATGTGGTTGATATATAAAAGCATTAGTGTGTGTAAGAAGTTTTTACTAGTTTAATTATCAATAGGGCCGTGTCATACCTTCTTCTAAAGTTCTTCTCCATGCGACAGCCTGACTCTACCCTCTTTTCTCGCCTAATAGACATGCAGTTCAGGTAACAAATATATTAGGACCCGGTCGTAATTTGACAATGTGTCGCAAAATAACACACGCGGTTAACATCATGAATGCCATATTAGGCACACCTTTTCCTACGGCGAGCAGTACTGTATCAAAGACCCATGAAAGTCCCTGTCTCGAATTTTCTAAGGAACTCTCCCACACACCTTGAAGGTCTAGATGGATCATACGATGTACCATTGGGAGTCATATTATTCGCAAGTTAACTCCACGCCGCCGTTTGTATATGAGTGAGTCATGGGGTGTGTGAGGGGCATTGCAGCTTTTCATAGTAGATAGTGAAGCGCGCATTTCATCAGTTCACTGTTTAATGTTCTAGTGTACGTGCTGTAGTATTTTCATGGTCACTCGTATTGCTGAGCCAAGAGTGTCGACGCAAGCCCTTATTCCTCGCGTGCGCTTCTGTGAGTCTCGCATAAGGTAGATAGGAGTTAGCCCTGCTAGAGATGTTCAGTGTTCTCGCGTAGTTGTTGCTACATAGACTATTTCATACTAACTTCTCTCATGACATTTGTGGGCGTGTTGATCCAGCAAGACCTCCCGTGCTGAATCAAGTGTCTTTATACATCGCTTGCACATTGATATAGTCTGGTGTACGAATAGACAAAAAATAGTTATCGTCACTCAATTTGACCGATGGGGCACTTTTAAAAACTATTTCTCTTTTTATTCTCTAGTACTTCGACTACAAGACGCATCTCGTTAGTTAGCATAAGAGGGGGCATTTTTATTCGGCAACATGGCAAAGTGGAATTTAAGCTCTCACACTTTGCTCCTCAAGCAATGATTAATTTATTTAACTTGCTCTCTATCTCAAAGCTACTCAATCGTATTTGTGGTTAGGTACTTAGCTTTCGTACGATAGATTTGTAGGCCATATACACGAGTCTCCAATAGAACAATGATACTTTTCTTTGATACTCATTGTGTGGTAGGGTACACGCAGATGATATTACTCTTACGCTCGCAGAGTGGTGACAAATGTATGGTCGCTACCTGCTCCAGTGATTGACGTATTTATGATGTGATGCTAAGAAGAGATTGTCAAAGACTCAGTTACAAGTAAGAGGTATATAGAACGTTGTTTAGATACTCGCTTGTCTTGAACTCGACTCATAAACAACAATACGACGAAAGGTTATGTTACTGGTGTGGGGGATGATACATTCGTCGTGTGTAATGAATTGTCCTACGCTTGGGAGTCCTTGGCAAGTTACCTACTGTTCGCTTTCAGTTGTTGTGCCTTCATGAGACTTTCTTACCTTGATCTCTATTGACAGCTATAATGCTATCTAAGTTTATCCTTTCTCGAATTTAGTTGGTACTAGTTCTCGGTAGCGACTGTTCAACGAGGGGAGTGTTTTCCATAGGTATTATTGGACAAATCATCCAATAGTGCACTATCTCTTAATGCTATCTGGTAGTCGCCCTAACTATTCTATCGTGTAGATTAGTGCCCTTCATGTGCAGCGCAGATACTGCACCTGGGGTTTTCATAAGTCACCAAATAGATATTGGTGCACATCATTTTAGTGTTTGGTCGCTCCATATGTCGTGTTTTAACGCATCTCTACATGTGGCCTACTATTGTTTTTATGTGAGAGACGGTCAAGAGATGATAACAGGCGATATCATAAAATAACCATAAATAGAGAATCCATATTAGCTCTCAGTGCGTAGAGAGTAGGATTTGCGAATGAACACGTCGTGGTTGCTATCTGATTAGGTTGTAGATTCAACGAGATGTCGCGCTGGTCGCTAACTTCTGGACACTCAATGACCCCAGTGTCATATCATATTCTGGAGTGCATTTATGCATTGTTGCGTTCGCCCTCTTGCAGTGGAGGGATCTGCTCTTTCTCATGCCTCTAATGTTCGCCTACGTCTCTTCCTCTGATGATATCGTTATGAATTTACTAGCTATGATGATTGTGCTTCGATCAGTCTGAATGTGTGGAGACTAATGGCTAGTTTGATCTCCTGCACTATTGGAATGTCAAACTGAATAACAATGGTGACCATTGTACTTAGTAATATAATGACATGTGTTTGCGACATGCTATAATGTTATGGTTTAGTGACTAGTCCATGGCCAATGTGCTTGACACTTCTCTGTACTCGGCTAATGTCTTAGAGATGTTGCGTTCAAAATATTCGCATCATCAACTCTCTCAATATATCTCTCGATCCTTTACTCCTCTATATAGGGGGATGCAGTGCACGTGTATTCGTAGCGTATAAACTAGGTCATCCTCAGGTTCTGCTTTCGCTCAGCACTCTATAGACATCGATCCGCTCATCCTTCCAGTGTATGCGTGTGCGATCTCTCTTGACGTGTGCTCTCTGGTCGGAGATCGTATGTAGGGTCGTCCTTATTTTTATCGGACCTGACTTTTTTATCGTATGTGCGGCTCCCTTTTTATGTTACCATCTATGTGTGCAGTCAAGTCTTAGCGTACCCACGCCGCCGTATTTTGGTGCTTCTCTGAATCTATATATCACCGTTACCTCCTTTGCTCTCAACGTGGATGTGTGTCTACCTACCTTCTGCGTGGGAATTCTTGCTGTCTCAACCATTTTTGCGTAGTTTATTTTCGGATGTATTTTTACACTCCTGTCTACTCAGCCTATATGGATTACTGGAGATCCCAAACTTCTTTTCATGTATACCCAGACGCTCAGTTACTCTCTGCCGATGTTCTGATTAAAGCTGTGTCCATAATATTTTACTCATTTCCTGACTAATGCCCGCATAACATGTTCTCAGTCCATACTTATTTCTTGGCCTAAGAGATACAGTGTGCGTTATGCCATCGTGTATTGTCCACGACGCTATATAATGAGCTCCAACTCTGAGACATCATATGTCACTCCACTCTCTTCTCTATATAGTCCTACATGTGTGTGTATCCTGTTCAGATTATGCATAAATCGCTGCTGCTATGTGTAGATTATTTCGTTCTATCCTTGTCTCTGTTCTGGTCTCTCGATTTGCGGTTGTATTGTAGTAGCAAGATAAAAATGAATTCTTGTCTTCATTCTCTTTTGATTTCCTCAGCACATGTATCGGCAATTTACCAGTTATTTCGTCACGATAATAATAGTGTCTGGATGTGTTATACAGTGTCTGGAAGATCGCTTCGGTGTGTGAAGTGTGTTTACATGTACCTGTATGGTTGGTAGTCATTAAAGGTTTCTTGATTGTTTTGTCGCTTCAAAGAGGCATACTACTCTGTCCGCACAATACTCGTATATGATTATAGAGATAAGCTTACTATTTACATATGTGTGCTGGTGCTCTGAGAGTGGCAATTAGGAGCATGCTCACTCGCATGAATACAATGGTAGGTTATAGTCTGACGTCATCGCAGAAGTTTGTCATTAAGTTTACTTTTTGACAATTGTTTTGACAGTCCAGATTATTTTACAGCTATAATTGATTCACTGTACTCTACACATCTCGAACTCGATGGGTTCAGGGTAGATGTAATATTACGTACTACAGTGAGTAGAGTCTTTATAGAGCTGGACTTCTTCAATAAGTCGTGGTGGGTATGATTAATCGCCATCAGAAATTAATAGATTATCTCGTGCATATAGGACCTTTAGTAGCGTCATGTCGCTAGAATAATGTCTGAGAGAGTCCAGACCTAAGTGATGTGTGGTCTTGCGCGCGTACGGTCGTACTGTGGTGGGAATGTGCACACAGATATGTAAGCTCTCCGTGTTTTATATGACTTGCTGCGTGACTCCTTTTGACTGGGTTCCTATTACATATCCGGGGTACAGCTATTTGTGTCATACTTCTACTGACGGTGAACATTCTTGGTACTCTGTTCATTCATGAGCAAGTTTGTGTGTGGGCTCCCGGGTGGCCTTGTGAACCGATTCTTAGGATGGAAGTTGTGCAGACTTTGCTGCTTTAGATTTTTGCTCTCTTTGAGGCCTCATATGTTGGGCTGGCAATCATGAATACTTTTTCGATTGCTCCTTATCACGCATTGTATATTGTGCATAGTGGATTTATATGGTAATTTTGTTTTGGATCTTTGAAACAAAGAGTAGGTTCTCCCTTCATAGTAGATACTATTCCAAGTGTTAACTCAAGCCTCCTCGACATAACATATTTGCCCTATATATAAGTCCATCTAGTCTAAAAAATGGGAAATCAATTTATCTCAGAAGCTCATTATAAGCGTCTGATGTGACCATCTATTTTATTCTGGTGTGATCGTCTTTTTACGTCTCAAGCTATGTGTGGTTGTGTTTGAGTTTTAAAGGCTTTACATATAGGTACCAACTTTGGGGTGTGGGGAGGATACGGGTCGGAAGCCGGCACTTGATTTGTTATTACAGGTGAATTATGATTGAGCTTTAGCATCTATCTGTTTAAAACTCATGTACTCAGATAGAGCGAAGAAGAATAAGTCTTTCCATGACTCGCAGACCAAACTGTAAGATACCCCCTCAAGTCCACATGAATACTACTAGTTTAGGTCTAAGCTGTAGTATCTGGAAACTGACAACTCAGTCTCTAATGATTTATCTTTTTAGTAATATCTGTTGTAAAATCGGTGATTATATCTTCTACCTATAATATCATAGTAAATATCTGCTGTAATTAAATTATGTTTGATTCATTTGTTATATACTATCCTTCTATATCTAGTAATATCCTTGTTGTGGCATATTCTTTAAACTGCTGTGAGATCTAACGGATTTAGTAATATCTCTTGTATATATCGTTATATTCTGTACCTTATATTTCAAGTCTGATATTATGCGTGGTATTGAATATTTACTATTATCTTGTATATCCAGTAATAATCTTAGCTGTAATTTCTTATACCTGTGACGTAATATCTTGCAGTTAAATGATCTAGCTTGTAATTATGTTTATCTACTATATTCTTATATCTAGTAATATCTAGTTGTAAAATCGTTTTTTCTTTTATACTGTATTACCTTATTTCGGTAAAATCTTTGATAATCGATATGTTAATATAGAATATATAGTGCCTTGTATAGTCGTTACTGTATCTTAATATCTAAGTAATTATCTGTCCTTGTATATATTTCTTAAACTTGTTATAATATTTATATATTGTAGTAATATACTAGTACTGTAATATTCTATTGTTTACTGTTTTATCTATATTTCTTAGTGATATAGTGCTAGCATGTTTCGAACTTATCTGTTACTTCCTTATCTCTAATATTTCTTAGTAACTATCTTAGTCTGTTACAAATCGTTATGTACCTATTGATTCAAGTCAATATTCCAAGCGTGGGTTAATTGATAACTTAGTATGATCTATCATTTATAGTTCCATAATCTATAGCTGTATATATATTTTTAACCGTTACGATGAATAATCATGTATATATCTAGCCATGTATATTGTGTTATACTTATATCTATATTTATATATGCTAGCTCTGTTTTAAAATCGTGTATTGTATTTGCTATACTTGTACTAATATCTCGTAAAAATCGTGTATATACTATTATCTTATAATATAATGTTTTATAATCTTAGTCTTGTGTAATAATATTTGTATTTACTGGTTATATCGTATATCTGTTATCTAGGCTTGTTTATATTATCTTTTACTTCATCTAATATACTGTTATAATTCCGTAGCATGTTTAAGTATCCTTTTATGTACTATTCTAATAATATTTTTAATAGTTCATTATCTAGTACATGTAATATCTTTGGTTGTTATTCTGTTATGTCTAATTCAAGTATATCTAGCTCCTTGTAATTTAATCTTTATTTTACTGGTATCTAATATCTAGTAATATCTAGCTGTAATATCTTATACTGTATCTAATATCTAGTAATATCTAGCTGTATCTTAAATATGAACCTGTGGGATCAGTGCAAGTGGAGATGATTGGGTTTTTCTGTATACCCCAATCCATTGGACCATCCGTCTGTCCATCTGTGTCCAGGTTTACTTGAGAATTCGAGAGATGGCTAACATAAGTGCAAATTCAGAGGCTGTCCATGCACCTTATAATATATTTAACATGGAAAGAAATGTATAGCGCTCTGAGAACCATACAACATCCACCATTCCAAAGCTGTAAATGACTTGCTGAAGTGCTTGGGCGGCTGTCTCTTTCAAATGCAAATGTCTGCATTTCACGCATGTCTTCTGTGTGCCGACACCACACTGCAGCTGTCTGCTGTTTATCAGTAGACCCACTGGGTCTCTAATGAATATCTCTGTGTCTGCCAGTGTGCATAGGGCTGATAATCAGGTTAAGAAGCACAGGACTTAACAGGGCCTCTAATTCTGCATCAGCGGCCATGTTCCAAATGGTAATCTGTTCCCTATATAGTGCACTACTTTTGACCAGGGCACATAGGGTTCAGGTCACAAGTACTGCACTATGTAGGGAAWAGGGTGCTTTTGGGACTCATCCTGTGCTACCGCTGTGCGCCAGCCCAGGCCAGAGAAAAAGACTGACAGAGAAGCGTCAGCACCAAGAATGCAATTTCACGGTTAGAAAAACAAGGGCGAGGACTTTACCATATCAGTGTTTCTTATACGATTTCGTAGTTTCTTATGAGGTTGAATTCAACTTGGCATCTACCGCGGTATCTCTTGTGTCAGCCTAGCCAAGTGGCTATTGTTGAAGCGTTTGCTTTGTTGAAGTTG
>NW_019942640.1:102326-106247 GCF_002910315.2 Salvelinus sp. IW2-2015
ACTGAGCTACCTAAGTAAAAGGAGGACCTACAGGCTAAATGACTTCATGGCTTGAATAATATGTGTAGACTTTTTTAATGCAACAGAATACACAGCAGTACACACTCATGTATAATTTCATAAGGTGCAATAACTGGACTCTGTGCAATATGTTGATTTTACTATGTGTTGTGTGTTTTACAACACACATTCATCAGGTCCAACGGCAATATGTGCAATGAACTTTGTGTAATGTATTGACCTAAGTTTTTAAACATGTCTGTATGTCCTGCCTGTTGGTTTTAAATGTCTGATGTATGTATGTTGTCCTTTTGTATATAATGTGTTAATGTTTATCTGTTCACCTGCCCGGGGACTACGCATGTAAATGAGCTGTTAGCTAAATCTGGTGCAACGCATCACTTTTCACCTTTGAAATTTGTGTTTTTGTTGTAATTGTCCCTGTCCAAATAAACTTAATAAATAAATAAATAAATAAAAGTACTGTAGATTATAACTAATGGCAATATTGGCAAAAGACTTGAACCAGTGAGTGCAAAAAACAGGAGTCCTCAATAGAATCTATTGGTGGGGTGTTCTAGCAGGATTTATTTGCAAAGATTGCAATTTTTTTTCTAAAATACTACAGTCTAAAATGTGTCTATGTCTAGCCCACTTTAACTTCGTTTACTACTCTTTTAGGCATCTGTGCATGTAACTCTATTTTTCGCAAAAGTATTTAATTGCAAGTGCAAGTCAAGTACTGTTGCCAACTGCTGCCTTTAACTTGAGAATGTCGCTCTGTACTGCATAGTATACGGTCAGATTTTTATTAAAGTAACAGCAATAGCAAAACTTTTACAGCACACATACTACGGGGTGAGCTTGTTTGCCCTGAATTTGAACCATCATAGTTGTACAGACAGCAAAATCGATATGTTGAGGAGAAAGTCCTTATCTAGGCAATTAAGTCTTGGCCAACAGGAATCCTAATCTATCTGCCCATAAGCTGCATGGGACCGCCTTCYACTAGGAAGASTTCTTAAGCAGATAAGTCTGCAGATCTGGACCACTGCAGAGACTCTGAGGGCAGGCAGGAGAGAGCACCGCAAGGAGACTCGCTTTTACTCTTTCAAGAGATGAGAGCGAAGGAAAGATAGAGATAGGGGAGGGAGAGAGAGAGAGAGAGAGCGAAAGAGCGGGAGAGATAGAGAAATATAAACCTTTCAAACCAAGAGGTTATGTTTGCCAACCTTTATTTATATCTAAAAGGTATTGCCAGCAACAAAACCCATACTTTTATTTTCGCCAACCGACCTAGTCATGATTGCAGTATTATGTTTAAAAGTCCTGTCAGCCCCTCAATATAAATGTCCCCTTTCATCTTACAAGCCCAGGCCAGAGAAAAAGACTGACAGAGAAGCGTCAGCACCAAGAATGCAATTTCACGGTTAGAAAAACAAGGGCGTGGTTTTACGATACCAGTGTTTCTTATACGATTTCGTAGATTCTTCGGAATCTACCGCGGTATCTCTTGTGTCAGCCTAGCCAAGTGGCTATTGTTGAAGCGTTTGCTTTGTTGAAGTTGSCTCGGTTCTGGAACGACTAAACACTCAATATCATGGGTGATAATACAGTATAGGACCTCTTTCATAGAACACTTAGTTATCTTCAAACAGTTTACACCATGAGTCAGAGTATTTTGCACTTCTTACTCTATATGGCCTATCTATATGAAGCGCTTGAATGGATCCTGAATTAACGACAACAAATGTGATTGATTGTGGTATTATGTTTAAAAGTCCCGCCAACTCCTCAGTATAAATGTCCCCTTTCATCTTAATGGCTTTGGCACGTATTAAATCAATTAATATTCTATTGATGTTCTCCGACAACAAACTTGTTCTTGTCATCATTTGTATGTGTCGAATTGCTATGCTTTATCTTGGCCAGGTCGCAGTTGCAAATGAGAACTTGTTCTCAACTAGCCTACCTGGTTAAATAAAGGTGAAATAAAAAAAATATATAAAAAAAATAATGAAAAAGTATAGCTTAACAAAACGGCAGTCTGCATGACATCACAGCAGCTTGGTTCAACAGTTTGCATGACATCACAGCAGCCTGTTCCAACAGTCTAAATTAAATCCCATCAGTCTGGTCCAAATACCAACATTACCTGCTCAATTCTTTTGCACACAAAAAAACACCCGTTTTAAAAATGTATTTAGGATATGTAAATCTAGCAAGCCAGGCAACTAAAAGCAACTTTYTAAATGTTTTGGTTTGTTGCTAGCTTGTTAGCTTGCTAGCCAGCTCATATGATTAGCAGAACAATACAGTATCTGACAATGTTTTGAGTTTAACTGTAGCCAGCTTTTATTCACCATAACAGGAAAATGAACACGAGCTGCTAACTTACTGTTGTGACGGTGAAGACATTGAAGCAGTGCATTGCATTCTGTTAGGGTTATTTTTGCGTTCATTATTACTTTGTTTGCTCAGAATGTTGGAGCAATAATTTCCAACACTTCTGGATCATGAATCAGAAGCTACACCCTTATCTCTCAGCCTCCCAGATCTGGAATACTACATCATCTCCTTTATTCCCCTCACAGTGGGCTTAYCTGTTCCTGCTGACCAAGATGACTGAAGGCAACGCCGGCAATCCCTATGGATTGAGTAGGTACGACTAGTACATTATCCAGCAAGAATCATCTCACCTGGAAACAGTCTTTATTGTTGGGGGTGATTTTAATCAAGCACTTTTAAAACAAATTCTTCCAAAATATCCCCAACATGTATCCTGCCCCACGAGAAGAAACAATGTGCTGGACCATGTACTGTATATACGAACATCCGTGAACCGTACAAAACCATCTCCCGCCCCCACTTCGGCCAATCAGATCACATCTYTCGGTTCTTACTCCCCGCCTACAATCAGCAACTCAAGAAGGWGCCACCAACACAGAGAATAGTGAGGTGCTGGACAAAGGACGCACTCTCAATGATGTAGGAAGGTTGAGAGAATACTGATCGGAAGATTTTCACAGATTCATCCACCCAGGACTAATCCATAAACATTTAGGAATATACATTGTCAGTCACAGGCTTCATTAGGAAATGTGTTGATGATGTTGTACCAAATTAATAATCTGGAAATACCCCAACCAAAAACCCTGGATGAACGGTGGCGCACGGCGTGTACAAGGCAAGCAGGTACGATCTCCACAAATACATTAGTGACGCAAACAGACAATACACRACGCATGTGGCAAGGACTACAAAGGCAAATCCAGTTGTGTGGTACTCACCGAAGCATCCCTCCCAGATGAGCTTAACACATTCTTTGCTGGCTTCGAGGGAGACAATACAGAGCCAGGTGCTTTTGCTCTCTGAGTCTGACGTGAGGAAAACTCTCAAAAGAGTGAATACTCACAAAGCCACAGGCCCAGATGGCATCCATGGCCATGTCCTAAGAATATGTGCTGACCAACTGGCGGGTGTCTTCAACCTGTTTTCACCATGTCCCAATCTGTAGTCTTCAACCGCTTCAAGGAACAGGTGGCTCCCGAGTGGCGCAGCGGTTTAAGGCACTGCATCTCAGTGCTAGAGGCGTCACTACAGAAGCTGCTTCGATTCCAGGCTGTATCACAACCGGCCGTGATTGGGAGTCCCGACAGAGAGAGATTCCAATGTGCTCCTGGCATCTGGCCTTGATGTAGGCCATGACCAGCCTCTTGAACACTTCATGATGACCGGGTAAGTGGGACAAGGCGATAGTCATTTGGCACCGGGATGATGGTGGTCATCTTTTTCTTTTTCTTTTTTCTTTAACCTTTATTTAACTAGGCAAGTCAGTTAATTAAGAACAAATTCTTATTTACAATGACGGCCTACCCCGGCCAAACCCGACGATGCTGGGCAATTGTGCGCCGCCCTATT
>NW_019942640.1:110993-161864 GCF_002910315.2 Salvelinus sp. IW2-2015
GGGCAGCTCCGACGCTGTCCCACACCACCATAGTCACTCCCCGCTTCTGTATCCCCCTCCCAATGACCACCCTCCAACTAAACCCACCTAAATGAAGGGCAGCATCGGGATAAGGGCAGCAGCTCCGGGCTGAGGGACCTCTGGCAGGTCCGGGCTGAGGGACTCTGGCAGGTCCGGGCTGAGGGACTCTGGCAGGTCCGGGCTGAGGGACTCTGGCAGGGTCCGCGGCTGAGGGACTCTGGCAGGTCCCGGGCTGCAGGGACTCTGGCAGTCCGGGCTGAGGGACTCTGGCAGTCCGGGCTGACGGAAGGCTCTGGCTGATCCGATCTGGCGGAAGGCTCGGCTGATCCGGTCTGGCGGAAGGCTCTGGCTGATCCGGCTCTGTCGCGGGAAGGCTCTGGCTGATCACGGTCTGGCGGAAGGCTCTGGCTGATCCGGGTCTGGCGGGAAGGCTCTGGCTGATCCGGTCTGGCGAAGGCTCTGGCTGATCCGGTCTGGCGAAGGCTCTGCTGATCCGGTCTGCGGAAGGCTCGGGCTGATCCGGTCTGCGGAAGGCTCTGGCTGATCCGGTCTTGGGCGGAAGGCTCTGGCTGCATCCGGTTCTGGCGGACGGGCTCTGTAGGGCTCTTGGCAGACGGCGGCTTTGCAGGCTCATGACAGACGGGCAGCTTTCAGGCTCATGACAGACGAACATTCAGGCGCCGTTGGCGACGCAGTTAGGGCGCGGGCAACGGCAGTTCAGGTGCCGCTGGGCAGACGGGCAGTTCAGGTGCCCTGGCAGACGGGCAGTTCAGGTGCCGCTGGGCAGACGGGCAGTTCAGGCGCCGCTGGGCAGACGAGGCAGTTCAGGCGCCGTGGGCAGACGGGCAGTTCAGGCGCCGTGGCAGACGGGCAGCTCAGGCGCCGCTGGGCAGACGGGCACACCGTAGGAAGGAGACGGAGAGACAGCCTGGTGCGTGGGTATAGGCACTGGCTGCGCTGGAAGAGAGGAAAGCTCTGACAGCGCGGGTGGACAGGTGGGAGGCAGCTGGAGAGCAACCACCGTGGTCAGATGCCCACCCAGACCCTCCCCTAGACTTTGTGCTGGTGCGCCCGGCGTTCGCACCTTAAGGGGGGGGGTTATGTCACGTTCCTGACCTGTTTTCTCTTGTTTTGTATGTGTTTATTGGTCAGGGCGTGAGCGGGGTGGGCATTTCTATGTGTTGTGTTTCTATGTTGGGTTAAAGGGTTGCCTGGTATGGCTCTCAATTAGAGGCAGGTGTTTGGCATTTCCTCTGATTGAGAGTCATATTAAGGTAGGTTGTTCTCACTGTTTGTTTGTGGGTGATTGTCTCCTGTGTCTTTCGTGTCAGTGTATGTGCACCACACAGGACTGTTTTGGCTGTTCGTTCGTTTGATGTAGTCTGTTCCTGTTCGTGAGTTCTGCGTGTAGTATGTAAGTTCCATGTTCAGGTCTGTCTACGTCGTGTTTGTTATTTTGTATTTTCAAGTGTTTTCGTGTTCATTTCGTATTTCAATAAATATCATTTATGTCATCATACCTCGCTGCGTGTTGGTCCGACCCATGCTCCTCCTCTTCGGATGAAGAGGAGGAGGAACGCCGTAACAGTCCCATAGGGCGGCGCACAATTGGCCCAGCATCGTCTGGGTTTGGCCGGGGTAGGCCGTCATTGTAAATAAGAATTTGTTCTTAATTAACTGACTTGCCTAGTTACATAAAGGTTAAAGAAAAAAGAAAAAGAAAAAGATGACCACCATCATCCCGGTGCCCAAATGACTATCGCCTTGTCCCACTTACCCCGGTCATCATGAAGTGCTTCAAGAGGCTGGTCATGGCCTACATCAAGGCCAGAATGCCAGGCACATTGGATCCACTCCAATCAGCTCCACGGACGATGACATTTCCATCGCTATTCACACGGCCCTAACACATCTAGACAAGAAGAACACCTAATGTGAGAATGCATTTCATTGACTAGAGTTCAGCATTCAACACTATTGTTCTCTCCAAGYTCGACACCAAGCTCAGAGGCCTGGGTCTGRACACCACCCTCTGCAACTGGATCCTGGACTTCCTGACWGGCAGACCACAGGCTGTGAGGATTGGCAAAAYGACCTTCTCTACACTGACTCAGCCTATAGGAAGGAGGTAAGTGAACTGGCATTGTGGTGCASGGACAACAACCTCTCCCTCAATGTCAGCGAAACAAAGGAGTTGATTGTTGACTTCAGGAAGCAGAGGAGGGAACATGCCCCTGATCCACATCAACGGGACTGCAGTAGAGAGAGTCAGCAGTTTTATGTTCCTCGGTGTCCACATCACAGAGGACTTGACATGGACCAACAACACCACCAATCTTGTCAAGATGGCGCAACAGAGTCTTCACTTTCTAAGGTGACTGAAGAATTTCGACATGCCACTCCAGGTCTCTCCAAATACTACTGCCACACCATTGAGAGCATCCTGACCAGTTACATCACGGCCTGGTACGGGAATTGCTTCGTCCATGACTACAAGGCCCTACAGCGGGTAGTGGAGCACGGTCCCAGTGATGTCCTGGGCTGTCTTCACTACCCGATGTAGGGGCTTGTGGTCATGGACATATACTTGAAACAGTGCCTGAGGAATGCCCGCAATATCATCAAGGACCCCACACACCCCAACCATGAGCTGTTCACTCCCTTATCATCGTGCAGACGGTATCGGAGCATGAGGTCTGATACCAACAGGCTCAGAGACACTTTTCTTTCTTCAAGCCTACAGAATGCTGAACACTTGAACCGGACTGACCACCTGCACTGACCTCTCCACACCGTAGCACATATCACTCACACAATCACACACCCACACACACATTCATGCTAAAAACACACATCACAACTGATGCTACCAGACTCTTATTATTATTGCTAAACACTCGCCCCCCCAATAAATATTGGACTATACATCGTGCCTTCCTGTATTATACTTATGTTCAAATGTTTATTCTATTCCACTGAGCCATTTACTTTATGTTCGCATTCTTATATTTGATCATTTCTYATTGTTGCGTTGTCGAGAAGGAACCTGCAAGTAAGCATTTTGTTAGACGGTGTATACCATGTGTATCCTGTACGTACTATACAACTAATAAAACTAGACATTTGAAACTTGAAACTTGTGAGGAAATGATGAGGGGAATAGGGAAAAGAGAGATAGAGAAAGAAAGAGGGTGATTGGAAAGATAGAGAACAGAACAGGAGGTTTCCGGGAGAGAGAACTCATGTTGGCAGAACACTGTGTTATCTTTCTAGTCATACTTTGGCCTGGCTGGCAATAGCTCACACGAGCGCTTTTTGTTTTGTTGTCTCATTCATAATGCATTATAACCATGAGCTGGACACAGTATGAAGGGTGTAGGCTGGTTGGAAACGGTTTACTTCAAACTGTACCACGTTGGGACACCAGAGGGGGGAGCAGGGAGACATAAAGTGCAGACATGCCATCTGTCTGTCTGTCTCTGTCTTCCTGTTCCCCCCCTGCATTTTTTTTTACAGATTTGAAATTTGAAATGCAGATTCCAACTGACAAGAGCTTGCTAGACAAGCCTCTGCTGGGGGTATTTGACTGTTGCACAAACTGTCCGGCAAAGGGAAGTTGTTTATGACTGCACATCACCTGTGACAGGGACTGCATCCCAAATGGCATCCTAAGGGCTGGCACCCTATTTAMTACATAGTGAGCCCTGGTCAGAATTAGTGCACTATATATGGAATAGGGTGCCATTTGGGACAGGGACAGAGATAATCCTCTGTGCCCAGACCATAGTCTGTTACTGGAGTTGGACTAACTGTCTCTGATTGGAAAAATTGCTTGTGACTCAACAAATTGTCTTTAATTAGACAAATCACGTAACTTGAATAACTTTTCATGAGTGTACATAGCTAGATAAATCATCTGTAATTGGACAAGTGTCCATAGCTTGATAAATCATCTGTAATTGGACAAGTGTCCATAGCTAGATAAATCATCTGTAATTGGACAAGTGTCCATAGCTTGATAAATAGTTTGTGGCTAAAACAAAACAACAGTTGGGATTAAAAATCTATTTAAGCCTGATGAATCCTCATTTTGTAACAGGTTTAATGAAATACACCCAGCTAGCTGTAATTAAAGAGAAAACACACTGCCAGATTGCATGTTAAATTTACTAAACAGTCCTGGGTGTATGCAATTAAAGACATTAGACTCTCATTAAAGGATGTCAACAGCTATAGGCAAGCAGCACAGAGCAGACCTGGGTTCAAATACTAATTGAAATCATTTAAAATGCTTGATTGAGCTTGCCTGGTGCAATGTAACCAATGGTATACTCACAAAAGTGTAAACCCCACCCATCTGCCATTCCAGGCAGACTAGACCAAACGCTAAAAGCATTTAAACATTTCAAATAGTATTTTAACCCATGTCTGGCACAGAGATAGGAGAAATGGACAGGTGTTTTTGTGGGCACCAGACAGAGACTGAATTTAAAGGGGCAATCTGGGATTTAGCTGAATTAAGGAGATGAAAACAGATGATAAAAACAAATGAAACATTGCAGACTTCCATTAAACACAGAATGACACCCAATGTGGGTTGAAGCAGGATGGTTGACTTTGATCATGATTGAATGCGTATGAAAACCATGGTAGTGGTGTGGGTGAGATGTCTTGAAGGAGGTGCGTGTGTGTGTGTGTGTGTGTGTGTGTGTGTGTGTGTGTGTGTTGGTGTGTGTTGTGTGTGTGTGTGTGTGTGTGTGTGTGTGTGTTGTTGTGTGTTGTGTGCCGCATGTTTAAAACGAAGGGGATCATCACCCCCACCCCTCCTCTCCCCCAGCCCTAGCAGCCCTAACTCCACCATCCCCTCCTCTCCCCAGCCCCCTGCCTGTTGGATGGGAATGTGTCCTGCTGCCCAGCCTGCCTGGTCCTCCCCTCTCCCCCTTCAGCTCCCAGCCACGCCTCCTCCCCCACAATGAGCCCTGTAACCCTGCATTGTGCTGAGCAGCCACTCCTCCTCCTCCTGCTTTGTCATTCTGTTTCTTTGGGATCTTTCCCTGTTCTCCATACAGCTGATGGCTGGCTGACCAAGGAGGAGTGTGTGTGTTGGGGAGGGAGGGAGTATGTGTGTGTGTGTGTGTGTGTGTGTGTGTGTGGTGTGTGTGTGTGTGTGTGTGTGTGTGTGTGTGTGTGTGTGTGTTGTGTGTGTGGTGTGTGTGTGTGTGTGTGTTGTGTGGTTGTGTGTGTGTGTGTGTGTGTGTGTGTGTGTGTAAGGTTGCGGGGTGGGTGAGGTCAACCCTCCATCTGCTGTGTGAAGGGCCACTACTGGGGTCAGGGTTCCCAACAATAACTATTAGCAATGCTGACAGCACGATCACAGCCAGGCAACCCAGTCACCATGGAGCAGCCTTGGGAACACTGCACTGTGTGTCTCCAAGCACACAAACACACACACAACCACACGAACACATACACACACACACCCTCTCCCTGCACCTCTGTAAGGAGATTCACTCATCTCTGAAGGACTGTGAAGTTTGATGGTTCATCTTGGCCTGTAGAGGGGGAATGAGGTAGGGCATGAGGTATTGAAATCTGACGGAGACTCAATACATGTCCCAATTGGAACTCTAGTCCCTATATTGTGCACTACTTTGGGCCAGGGCCCATCCAAATGGCACCACATTCCCTGTATTGTGCATTACTTTKGACCAGAAACCCTTTGGGCCCTGGCCCCACTCCAGGTCTATCTCCTATCTACCAGAGCAGGCAGAACCCACTACCTACCGAGTTCAGTTGATTCAATACATTGCCATTTCACCTTATTTCAGTGCAATACGATACAAATGTAGCTCAAGACTCCTGTGTCTCACAGCTTCCTCTCCCTCTCTCACGCCGGTGCTTGAGTGGAGAGGCGATCTATACTAAATCTATAGGCTTTTGTGGTGAATGCTTAAGCMCTGTTCCCATTCTTCAGTGCAGGGGGAGCATCGACTTAACATACCTGCTGCTGGGTTTTTACTCTCCACTGCTGAGTTAATAGTCCTGGGAAACTTTTCACTTGACTAGACTGTGTGTTTGTCCCAAAAGACAACCCATTGCCTTATACAGTACACTACAGTATTATGTACAATGCATTAAGGACACCTTCCTAATATTGAGATGCCCTCAGATCAGCCTCAATTCATCGGGTCATGGACTCTACAAGGTGTCGAAAGTGTTCCACAGGGATGCTGGCCCGATGTTGACGCCAATGCTTCCCACAGTTGTGTCAAATTGGCTGGATGTCCTTTGGGTGGTGGACCATTCTTGATACACACAGGAAACTGTTGAGTGTGAAAAACCCAGCAGCTTTGCCGTTCTTGACACAAACCGGTGCGCCTGGCACCTTCTACCATACCCTGTTCAAAGGCCCTCAAATATATTGTCTTGCCCATTCACCCTCTGAATGACACACATACACAATCCGTGTCTCCTTCTTTAACCCGTTTGCTTCCGTTTAAKAAACATTCTTCAACAGAATCGGCGCAATGAATACACCCCTGATCACACACAAACACAGTTCACTTTTATAGCAGCCACATACAAACAGCTCGTTGTTTTTATAATTCCTTCTTGCATCTATCTACGCTCTCTCCTCCTCGCACCTTTTCCCTTTACTTGTGGACTTCAGTGCATAACACATCAGCTGTCTGTGACCAGGCGAATAAACCTTTCCAAGCCAAACCATAACATGACCACTAACCGCACACAGCTTACATCGTTGTCACGTCAAAGTCAACATAGCTACTAGAACTAACGCGCTAGTAAACCCGATCCAATCGTGCAGTACAGTGTACAGTCAGCAGCAAGCAGTTTAGCAGTTACACCAGCAGGCCCCATTGGCAATAAATTAATAAAACCTTACCTTGATTTGGAAGAGTTACAGTGTTGGATAGCCATAGCCAGCTAGCTAACATAGTATCCCTCTCTGTTTGAGCTGGATGTTTGAGTAGGCTAAACTAGCTAACTTTATTCAATGCTAGCTAAGTAAGTGAAAGTGAAAAAATATATACTATGAAATATAGCTAGCTAGCTCGATCTCTCTCTCTCTCTCTCCTGCTTCTCTTTAATTTTGGAAGAAATTAATTTGTTAACTGTTCAACTATTGTCTTTCTCTCTCTTTGAGTTAACTAACCATATTTTATGCACTGCGGTGCTAGCTAGGTGTAGCTTATGCTTTCAGTACTAGATTCATCCTTTGATACTTTTATTGGGTGGACAGCATGTCAGTTCATGCTGCAAGAGCTCTGATAGGCTGGAGGACATCCTCCGGAAGTTGTCATAATTACTGTGTAAGTCTATGGAAGGAGGAAAGAACCATTGTATTGAAGTCAATGTCCCCAGAGGAGGAGAGAAGCTAGCTGGCCTCCAGCTACTCCATGGTGCTACCCCACAGAGTGCTGTTGAGGCTACTGTAGACCTTCATTGCAAAACAGTGTGTTTTAATCAATTATTTGATGACGAGAATATATTTAGTATAGTTTTATCTAAAAAGGATAACTTTTTTTATGTTTCACTTTATTTTTATGAAATTCACTGAGGAGGATGATCCTCAACATTGTTTATTTTAAATTTTTTTCTACCCTTAACAGTTCCCGATMATCATCATAAAGGGAAAGGTAAAACAATCTACAAATACTTCACGTAACAAAGACGTAACATTAGTAAGAGATATGTATCTTTCAAATGATTTGCCACGGATATAAAGCGCTCCACACGTCATCGTCGTTAAATTGGAAAAATGGCAGAGAAAGGCAAGCGACAGCAGCGAACAGCCTACTCTGCCCCTATTGAGTCTGCGGCAGCGCTGTGCTTTTAGCTGACCCAACATAGCAATTGGTGCTTTGGAACATGCTGAAGTACAGAATGACTGCTGGGAACATGTCTACAACTTCATCAGCAAGCTGTCAAACTATCGTAATTAAGTGCCAAGCTACACACTGTTTATCAGTAGTGCCCAACATCCTTATCTAGTTAGCTAAAATTCCATCCCTGTGTTTGTCAGTGAAGCTAGTCTGCAGCAGGCAGGCTACAACAAGCTAAATCAGCTGATGATTTCACTGGCGACCGATATACTTGCACATATTTTGTCGAACACAACAACTATCGAACACAACAGMAAGTGGTCACGTGATAAAGGGCTTAGSGGCCAAGTGTTCGGTTTAAGATTTAGCCTATGGCTGAGGAAGATTGAACTTCATTGCCCCCTAGCGGTCAAACGCAATAGTACCACCATATGCAACTGGACCGTATTCTRYATTGTGAATTCATGTGGAATTTTATGAATTTTTCTTAATGTTTTAATGGAAAACCGATAATAAAATATATATTTGTCACATCCCTACTATATAGAGAATAGGGTGACATTTGGGTAGCATTCTACATTCTGTGTCATGATTGGTACTTAAACCTTTACTTTGTGAAGCTTCTCATGTTCAGAAAAGCACAGGATTTTAGCCAGACATGATTTTTAAAATGTTTTAGGAAAGCGAGGGAGGCAGCCATGCAGTGGAGGTGTGCTTAGCGTGATCCACCATCTATCCCCCTCCTCTATATTCTCTGCTAGTCCTCCTGTACAGGCTGAACAACTGATGAGTATACTTTTCAGGAGGGTWGGTAGAGAGAGAGAAAGATACAGGAGGGTAGGCAGAGAGAGAGAGAGAAAGAGTACAGGAGGCGGTAGAGTAGAGAGAGAAAGATACAGGAGGGTAGGCAGAGAGAGAGAGAAAGATACAGAAGGGTAGGTAGAGAGAAGAGAAAGATAATGAGGGTAGGTAGAGAGAGAAGAGATTTCACAGGAGGGTAGGCCCAGAGACGAGAGAGAAAGATCAGGAGGGTCAACGGCTACGCACGAGAGAGAAAGAAAATACAGGAGGGTAAGGTAGAGAGAGAAAGATACAGGAAGGGTAAGGTAGCAAGAGTAGCAGGAAATATACGGAGGTAAGGTAGAGAGAGGAGAAAGATAGCCGGAGGGTAGCGAGGAGAGAAAGGATAACGCGAGGGCTCAGGTTAGAGAGAGGAAGTATACAGGAGGGTAGGCAGAGAGAGAGAATAAAGATACAGGAGGGTAGGTAGAGAGAGAAAATACAGCAGAGGTAGGGAGAGAGAGGAGAAAGATACAGGAGCGGTAGGTAGAGCAGAAGAGAACAGATCATGAGGGGTAGGCAGAAAGATGAGAAGGAGGTAGAAAAGGATACAGGAGGGTAGAGACGAGATCAGAGGGCAGAGAGAGAGAATATACGAGGTTAGGGTAGAGGATAACAGGAGGAGAGAGAGAAGAATACAGAGGGTAGGTAGAGAGAAGAAAATATACAATGCCTCAGGAAAACTGGCCCAGTCCCATCTCTCCCTGCTCTTCCACCCACCTAACTCCCCCCGCCTCCCCGTAAACTCCCCGCTCCTCCTCTCACCGAACTCCCCTCCACTCCCACCCCTAACTCCCTCTCCCCTACCTCCTACCCCGCACTAACTCCCCTCCTCACCTCCACCGTAACTCCCCTCCTCCCCACAGACACTCTCCTACCGCAAACTTCCCCTCCATTCCCTACCACCCCTAACACTCCCCTCTCCTTCACTAAATCCCCCCCCACCCTTAATCCCTCCTCATCCACACAACTCCCTCCGCCTCCTCCTCCACATGTAACTCCCCTCCTCCACACCCTATTCCCCTACCTCCTCCGACCGTAACTCCCCTAGCAACTCCATCATAATTTCCCTCCTTCTCCCCACTAATGCCCATCCTCCTCACGTCCCTACTTCCCCTCCTCATCCCTAATTCCCATCCTCCTCCCCCGTACAACTCCACCTCCCTCCACCCTTAATCCCTCCTCCTCACCCTAATGCTCCACTCCTCCTCCACCATACATTCCTCTCCACCCATAATTCCCCTTCCTCTCACCATAATTTCTCTTCCTTCCCAACCACTAAACTCCTCTCACCTCCTATCAACCCAGAACCTCCCTCACTCCTCCACGTAACTCCCACTCCCTCCTCCACCATGATTCTTCACTCCTCCTCAGACTCCCTAAATCCTCTCCTACCACCACCCTTACTCCCCTCCTCCCATCCTCCCTCCTACCTCCTCACTCCTCCTCCTCCTTCCTCCTACTCCGCCACCCCTAAACTCCTATCTCCTCCTACCACACACACATTCCAACTCACCTCCACCATACCAATAATCTCCCCTTTTCCCACTTCACCATAATTGCCCACTCCTCCCCCTACGCCCCTCTCCCACCCTTCCTCTCTCCCCTCAATTTCTCTCTGCCTCCATCCACCCCTAACGTCCTCTTCCTTCCCCCTCCACCATACTCTCTCCTCCTCCACCTATAAGTTCTCCTTTTCCTCCGTACCTAATCGCCCATCCCATCACCCCTACTCCCCTGCAGACCCTAATCTCTCCTCCTCACCCCTACCCATTCTCCTCCACCATAATCCCTCTCCCCTTATCCCTCCTCCACCCCTAACTCCCCTCCTCCTCCCTAATTCTCTTCCTCCTCCACCCCTAACTCCATGCTCCTCCACCCTAACGCCTCCCTCCACCCTAACCCCCCCCTTCTCTTTGGAACCTAGGCCATCTGCCACAGCTGCCGCTCGCCTCAACCGCCACTCTAATTGACAATGAACCCAAAGGCGCGGCGATAATTGTGGTGGCCGCTTGGCAACTCTCAGCGGTTTCAATTCCTTCCTTTCAGGATTCATCAAGCCCCTCTGCTCTCGATGGTGTCTGGCATCTGCCCCCAACAATCCCACCCTTTCTCTCCCTTCCTCCTCCCCCCTACCACTGGCCTACTGGGGCTTTTGTGTGGGATGCTTTTCGACTGTAACACCAGTACCTATGAAGATTTTGTTTCCATAGCTTGGACTGGCAGTGAGGACTTGTGAAGAGCAGAATCAACAACCTTTGCATAATCAAAACAGTTGTTTTTGTGAGAAGGTGTTAAAGTTTACTGTCAGCCATTGTTATGTAAGAGTTGAGAACCATGGCTGTGAGACACGGGGTGCTGGCCCGCGTAGATGGGAAAAGAAAAGTCTGAGCCTTTTGGAAACACTGGGATATAATCCTGTATAGAAAATGTGCCATAATGCTGCCTCCATGGCCTGTAACTCTGAGAAGTTAGCCACACCCAGAAGAGTGGGGACTCCAGGGCGACACATGTTTTGTTCAATTCGAGAAAGAAATAAAGGACTCCTTGTGGTTTTCTCGTTCTCTCCTCTACCCCCCCCCCCCTTTCTCTCCCCTCGTCTTACCCAAAATCCCAAAGGAAATGTGTCGTGTGTACAAACCATTGGGGGGGGGGGGTGGATGGGAGGGAGGGAGAGAGGGATGGAGAAGGATGGGGTTTTTCTGTCTTGCTAACCCTTTTCATCTGTTTTGTTGTTCCTGTGGTAATACCAGCCTGCTGCTGCTCTGAAATAATCGCCCCCATCTGAGTTTGGCAGCAAAGTTTTCAGCTGCTTTCTGTTGTTATGCTCTTCCTATCAAAACAAATCAAATTAAATGTCAAGGCCAGCAAACACCTAATTCATGATGAAATTGTGCATGGACATGGGATGGCATCTTTACAGCCACATATCAGACTAATGAAAAATGTATGAGTGATTGCTGATGTGTAAATTGCAATCTATGCTTGAGGCCTTGGATTCTGAGGCCTTGCTCTGAGATTTGAATGTCGGTGGCAGAAGCTTCCATCTCCCTTAAGTTCAGTCCTATGCACCAGAGCAGTTTCCTCCCTGAGAGAAACGAAAAGTGGCACCCTATTCCCTACATTGTGCACTACTTTTACATTTAACCAAAGCCCTACTATGTAGGGAATGGTGCCTAAGATGGTTGGCACGGAGAGGACAGACAGCACAGCGGAACCGTACTACACTCTGTGCCAAGCCAGCCTCCCTCTCCCTCTCTTGCCAGGCTTCTGTCACACACCAGATAACTGGAAAATATGTTAGTTCTATTCCCCCAGATTGTGCAGATCTTGACCAAGCGAAAGCTAATAGAAAGCAGCACATACAAAGCTGCTGGTTATGGATATATTTGTCTGTGGAAAATGGACAAATTCAGGAAACGGCGAGGTTCCGGTTGAACAACTTTTTGAATATGATAATAATTGSGGAACGTGTATTATCATATGATTAATGTATACTGTAGGTCTGGTAACCCATCTGGCTCCATCCCTCCTTCTACTCCCTCCCTCCATCCTTCTACATCCTTCATCCCTCCTTCCTATAGATCAAGTGGATCAGGGCCAAAGAACAGTAACTCATCCAACATGTCTGTTAACTGACACAAGTATGGAGTTCATTATTCTAGAAGCATTGACTTCAAAGAGATGAAGCCTAAGGTAACTGTACCATCGCCGCCTTCACTGTTATTACAAAATKTTCTATTCCTCCGAGTGACACAATGCAACAGACAGTTAAGGGCAACTAGCTGCAGATCCGCTGCATCAGATGGAGCTTCATTGTGGCTAATCAGCTTGCACTGTTATTTTGCCTGAGACATCTGACTGCACGTCATGAGTCCTGGATAGAACTCAAACAGTTTCCTGGTTTGTCTGATTCCCCTTTTTCCTTTCTGCCTGACTGGCTGCTAGTACACTATACATAGCCCACGGTTTCATGGCAATTCAGGAATAGAGTTGCATAAATGTTATTGGTAACTGTCACCTGTTCTTGGTTGCTGTGGTTTATGGGGACAAAATAGAATGATGTGGTTTATGTGGACAAAATACACAGAGGTACAGCATGCGCAGTCATGTATTGGCATTGGCGAATAGAATTTGTGTGATTAAGAGGTTCCATTTGGGCTTATTCTTTTGTGCGTTGCTGAATATATATTCTTCCGTTTCGGCAGTCCAACGTGACAAATTAATGGAGGCCCTCCCAGTGAGTTTCAGACTCACTGCAAGTCTGTTGGGTTTGTAATGACTGTATAAATAATGAGAACACTGTGTTTGGCAAATAACAGAGTGACAAAATCCACTCATACATAGTCAATTATCCAGCTGCGCTGTAGCYTTAGGCCCAGTAAATCTGAAACTTGTAAAACCGTACGCTTCAGCATTTTAGACATGAAATGTAGGTGTTTGGCTATCCCTTTATTATTTGTTACATTACCTGAACAAGGCATTATGTAGATTTCCTTCATAGCATTCACAGATGAAGTTATTGCTGCATTATGTCCATTTCTTCATAAATGATGACTTGCAAAGGACTGGATACGTGAATAGAAATGAATACAGCCCAGCCAAGGCCATTTAAAAAAACTGGGACATAGCCCTCCTTCCTCCTCCCTTGTCTTCTATGGAGTCCCAAGGGGGATGTCACACTCTAGCTCTTGGACCTTGGAACTCCTGCAGGACTGGCCTTCTGGATATGTGACTGTTCCTCTGGCGCCTTTTGTTTGTCTACTATTGTTTGTCTGTAAAACAACACATTTCACTGCACCTATCCAGTGTATGTGACAATAAAACCTTTTTTTTGTTTGTCCCTCCTACACCATTATGAAGCAGGCCCCTGAGAGACGCTTATGAGGGATAGGGGATGGGTGTCTGTGTTGTTGGTTGGTTGGTTGGTTGGTTGGTTGGTTACTGCTTGGGCCTGGTTTTGCCTATTCATGTCCCAGCTGCTCTCTCTGTTGCTGTATCACAAATGGCACCCTATTCCCTTTATGATGCACTACTTTTGAACAGAGCTCTGGTAAAAAATAGTGCACTATGTGGGGAATATGGTGGCATTTGGGATCAGCGCATCCATCCTCACAGACTGGTCCCAGGACAGTTTGCCAAAACAAACAGCTCTGCTGTGGCCAGGACTAGATTCAAAAACACTTCAACATATGGGACTTGCAGTGTGGGCAATTTAACAGTGTTATTTAGCCCATTTATATTCCATGATATTTACATTGAYATTTTAGTCATTTAGCAGATGCTCTTATACTTAGTGAATTCATCTTAAGATAGCTAGGTGGGACAACCACATATCACATACATTTTCCTCAGTAAAGTAGCCATCAGCAATGTCAGAGCTAGTAAAGGAGGAAGAAGTCAAGTGTTAGTTTATGAATTGCATTACATTTGTTTCTTAAATAGAATTCAGTTCAAGTAAAAAGGGTTTTGGTGTATGGGGCAAGTTGACGTTACATATCATAATACATTAGGTAGAAATGACCAAGGGTTGGGATAATACCATAATCACTTAGTCATAATAATGTTATTTTTATGCTTGAAGTACCTCTCTTTTGGGGCTCTTTTGGGGCTTTATTCTGGGATTGGGGCCCAGGGAGCCATGTGTTGAACAGAATTGAGCATAAGAGCTTCCCTGTATGGGTCCAAGGTGGTACTACACTACCTAATATGGAATTTGGAGACCACCCTCTGCCTTCACTACTGACCCAATGGCCACTGAGGGAGTGTGAGGATGGGTTGGGGTGCACCATAATGTCACTTCACCATCTGGCAGTCCAACGGATTAATCTGGGTTTGGCGGATGCCAGGAGAACGCTACATACCCCAATGAATAGTGCCAACTGTAAAGTTTGGTGGAGGAGGAATAATGGTCTGGGTCTGTGTTCATGGTTTGGGCTAGGCCCCTTAGTTCCGGTGAAGGGAAATCTTAACACTACAGCATACAATGACATTTACCTTGAAACATATTATCATTAGAATTTGTTTACATTGTTATGTCTCAGTGGACCACTAGGTTATAAATAGGAGCTAATTGCAATGGTCAGGTCACTCTGAGGAAGACGTCAGCTCGACGTCGAAACGTCAGTCACCTGTTCGCATCCTGTACAATGGATTAAAGTGAGCAAAAATCAATAAATCTCTGCCTTTTTGTGCTCCAACTCGTTTTTACCTTGAATTAGTCCTTTTGGAAGTTATCTTAGTAAGCCATTCTCATTATCTTCGTCATTGTTGTTGAGCACCCCTCCTTTCCTTTGTTTGCTAAAGCGCGAAGGCCCACCTGAACTCTTTTAATGACGTTATTGCATCCCTTGTGTCCTATTTTGTGAAGTCAGCAAATACGAATGTTCTTGTTTATGTTCCTAGTCCCACTTTACAATTTTATATGAGAGTGTTTCTATTTTCATCATACATGGACTACTTCCTTCTCTTTCATCATGTTTCCCGGTATTTACACACTGTCTGCATCCCAAATGGCAACCTATTCCCTATCTAGTGCACTACTTTTGACCAGGGCCCGTAGTGCACTATGTAAGGAATAGGGTGCCTGTCTCTGCTTTTCACATGTGCTGAACACTGAAAATAAAAAAGACCACTTTATGTGTTTCTAGGGCTGTTCATCCCATCGACCTGATCTCAGACTCTAATGTCTGTTCCAGCTCTAGCACCGCTTAGGTAACTCAAAATAATGTGGGTGGAATATTTTTAAAGAGACACTTTATCAAAATGTCCTGTTTCCTTTCCTTTCATTCAACTGTGTAGGCAGTGTTATGTAAATAAGAACAGAATAGCTCCACCCCCCCCCCCCCCCCCCACACCTCCTGCAATTGTTTTGGTCTTCCACTCAAACGTGACATGTCAAAATGATAATTTGCACCATCAAAACATATTCCAATATTCCATTAGCGCTGGTATGGGGGATAGATACTTGCCTTTTAGATTGCATACCTTTCTGCATACCTTTCTGCATACCTTTCTGCATACCTTTCTGCATACCTTTCTGCATACCTTTCTGCATACCTTTCTGACTAATTATAGTGAATATGCACTGCATGCATTCCACCTTTCCTGATTCCACGCTCGGACTGTAGAAATAGATTCAGACAGCCAAATCCATCACCTGCTCATCTGCCTACTTCACTGCCATTACTGCTTTGACAGATTCTGTTTGGGACCTGTCAGCGCCAATTGCTCTGTCCTCAATCAGAGAGGCAAACTCATTTGACCGGGCGTTTTCTAATTTGCACTGTATCCCCCCCGTATTTGATCAATATCTGTTTTTAATTTTCTCTATTTTCATTTTGTCATGTTATTGAAGAAGACGGAAGTGAGGGAGTGAAAGGTTCTAACAAGAGGCCCACAGGTAAGGCGAGTGAACTGRGAGGATGCTCATTGCTCACATTCATGAAAGTGCTGCTGCTATATACAAGATGTGAATCTTGACACTGTCAAATCAACAGGGAGCAGCCATAATTGAAAGCACTATTGGGCATGTTTAAAAAACAACATTTGAATGGACAGATAATCACATCATAAAGAYGTGTCTGGTACCTATATTTATATGAATGGCAATCTCTGAGAAAAATGTTATATTAACATCATCTAYTGTAGTCTAAGTTTAATTTTGGGCATTCTACGTTATATTAGCCCTAAGTTATCTTTAGGATGTTATTCTTCCCAAACTGTCTCTTTAAAACTACTGCTCTTTAAGGCAAGAAGTGCACCAATCGTTAATCTATATCTTAGATYACAGACCAGTTTTCAGCAGCTCTGTAGTAAGCATGATGGATGCATGTTAATTACCAATGGCCATGGCATACACCCCTGCAGTACACCCCCCAGCCCCAGAAAGTCATTCAGCCTGCGTCCCAAATGGTACCATATTCCCTATTCCCTATGGGCCCTGGTCAAATATARGGTGCCATTTTGGGACGCACATCCAGCCTCCCCTGATTCATAGTCAGTGATGAAACGTGTCTTTTTTTGTCCCTTCTGCATCAATGGTAAAAGGCTAAAGGAGTCCTTTCCTCCCAGGACAGATTAGCCATGAAAAATGACCTGCCGTCCACTGTGTGAAACTAGGCAAAGAAAAGGAAATGAGCAAACACAACAACACCATTAGCGAGAGCAGCCTTGGCTGTAATGACTTTCTATCAGGAGGGACGGGACGGGCGGGACGGGAGGGACGGGACTGGATGGGACAGGAAGGACGGGAGGGACAGGAGGGGAGGGACTGGACGGGAGGGACGGGAGGGACGGGATGGGACGGGAGGGACGGGACAGACGGGACGGGACGGAACGGGAGGGACGGGAGGGACGGAACTGGTCAGAACGGGGGGTTGGGGGGGGGCGGAACGGGGGGGTGGGGGGGGGAGGGAGGGGGGGGGCGGGACGGGAGGGACGGGACTGGATGGGACCTGTCTCTTATACACATCTAGATGTGTATAAGAGACAGCTTCCAAACCTGTGTGTCACACCACTGTGTTGTCACTCAGGAATACAAGGCTGGACATTAATGAGGTTTAAAATGCTGCTGCAGGATGCACGTAGTTGACGTACTTCATTAACTCTATCCAGCCAGGGTCTGGTTTTGTGTTTGTGTGTGTACTCCCAGCCTTATTACTGGACTACACCAGTCTGAGGGAGACAGGAACAAATGCAGACATATTACTTGTAAAGTCATGTTTTATTCGGTCTTCAGGAACTAAAAATCGGTCTGGACATGTGCAAGGGGAGTCTGTTGTACTCTGTAATGTCCCTGTAAAATATTATATTGTAAAACTTCTACGGTGGCACATAACATTTACACAGGAATATGTCCAAGAGTGCTGTGCAAGATTGATTGAACGGATCTTCCTGTAATTCCCTATATTCTCATTTCCATGTTCTGGGAAATTGGGAATGAGCTGTTTGTTTGCAGTTAGGATAAAGGGATTCCAGTGATTCCACCTCCCTGTGTTCATTCCCCTCTCCAAGGTGCTCTTTCTTCCTGTGTTCATATCCAGACAGCCACAAGGACATCATGGACATAATTATGGAATAATTACTCTAGAATCCTTTGTCTCTCGCTGCCTTTCACTCTGCCCTGTCTSTGTCCATGGCTTCAGTGGTTGATTCATTGGCGTTAAAGGAGAGAAGAGAATAGAAGGTCCTCCAATTGAAAGAGAGGGAGGAAGTCATTGTTCTTCTCTTCATTGATTCCCAGTGTTAATTTAGCCTTGGCGGGTTTCAAGATTGAGCTTCCTGCCCCTTTACTCAATACAGCGTCTGTCCCAAATGGCATCCTGTTCCCTATATATTGACCAGAGCCCATAGTCAAAATGGCTAATGGTCAAAAGTAGTGCACTATATAGGGAATAGGGTGCCATTTAGGACACAGACAGTGAATGGAGATGTACAGCAAAGCACATTAAGGTAATTAGAACCATTAACTGGAAGTGCTGTGAAACAATCAGGTGGTGGACTGGTGATTGCACACTCCTGTCATGTCTGTATTGACAGCTGACCTGGGATGGATGTCTGCATGGTGGAGTCGCTATAGTCACCTTGTACAGAGGTGACATACCAKAAACGGCACAGTGGGCCTGTTCATTTCGTTTTTTAGTTTTTTGTACAGAATTTTCATTGTTTGGCTGATAATTATTTGGCTAATAATGTGTTGTGTCATTTTGGATAAAATTGTCTGCTAAAATGGCTTGTCTTATCCATCAGTATTATCATGGAGTTATTATCTACGAGGGTTTGGTTCAAAGAAAATGTCATTCACCTGACTGTGGCTCCAGTCTCCTGGGGAAGCTACCCATCAGCAGACATGATCAGGTGGACTCCATTAATGCCTAATGGCCCAGAGTGTGTGTGTGTGTGTGTGTGTGTGTGTGTTAGTGCGTGGTGTGCGGTGCGTGCGTGCGTGGTCAGTGCGTTGCTGTGCGTGCGTGCTGCGTGGGCGTGCGTTCTGCGTGTGTGCGTGCATGCATGTGTGCGCATAAAAGTAAATGTCAAGAGTGGCGAGGGGGGGGCGGGGGGCGTGTTGGGAGGCGGTGCGGGGTGTTGTAGCCGATTAGGCCAGGTCCACGTGAAGACACCCCGCGTTCAGAGCAAGCAAGGAGCACCGCTCGCGTCCTCTCCCATCAGTCCTTTGATGAAGGGATGTGACTGGTACGGAACAACTTTCCAAAGCTTGCAGAATCATAGATATTCTAGGAACAGATGTGTGAACTCCTTAGATAATAAACATAATAATTACTGGAACACGGCAGCTCAGCTCAGACATGTGATGAAACTGGAAGTGATGCTCTGAAAGTCGTTCTTGTCTTCATATGTTGTGAATCATCAAATCCGAAAGCAATAATGGTTTTAGCAAACTATATCACATGTATAGGCACGCTGCACACCCCTCACACACACAGACATGCACTCAACATACAGTATGTGTTCAGTAAAATACAGTCTGACAGGATATGCAGCAGGTCTTTCCTTGCCTGTCTGTTAGTAGCTGTGTGTTAACACAGAGTGCAGTGAAGCAGAGCTAGTGCGTAGCAAGGGACCAGGCTGGTGAGCACTGAGGAGCCTTAGGCCTGTGAAAATGGATTGCATTTATCTTGGGCTGTATTTCACCACAATTATGTTCATCTATGAGCCATGTGTGTACGCCCTGTGGATGAGAGAGAGAGAGAGAGAGAAGAGAGAGGATGAGAGGAGAGAGAGAGAGAAGGAGAGAGAGAGAGAGAGAGAGAGAGAGCGAGAAGAGAGAGAGAGAGGAAGAGAGGAGAGGAGAGAGAGAGAGAAGAGAGAGAGAGAGAGAGAGAGAGAGAGAGAGAGAGACCCTCAGCACCACAGGTAACTTCCACAAAGCTGTGGAACAATCTGATAGACAAGGAAAGAAGGGACTTTTACGCCATCTAAAGGGACATCAAATTTGACATACCAATTAGGATCTGGCTAAAAATACTTTAATCAGTTATAGAACCCATTGCCCTTCATGGTTGTGAGGTCTGGGGTCACTCACCAACCAAAAATTCACAAAATGGGACAAACACCAAATTGAAAAACAACCTCTACGTACAACGTAAAACACCAAATATTGCATGCAGAGCAGAATTAGGACGATTCCCACTAATTATCAAACTCCAGAAAAGAGCAATTAAATTCTACAACCACCTCAAAGGAAATGATTCCCAAACCTTCCATAACAAAGTCCACACCTACAGAGACATGAACCTGGAGAAGAGTTCCATCAGCCAGCTGGTCCTGGGGCTCTGTTCACAAACACAAACACACCCCACAGAGCCCCAGGTCAGCAACACAATTAGACCCAACCAAATCATGAGAAAACAAAAAGATAATTACTTGACATATTGGAAAGAATCAAACAAAAAACTGAGCAAACTGGAATGTTATTTGGCCCTAAACAGAGAATATCCCRTAGCAGAATACCTGACCACTGTGACTGACCCAAAATAAAAAGCTTTGATTGTGTACAGACTCAGTGAGCATGACTTTGCTATCGAGAGAGGCCGTCATAGGCAGACCTGGCTCTCAAGAGAAGACAGGATATGTGTCCACTGCCCACAAAATGAGGTGGACACTGATCTGCACTTTCTAACCTCCTGCCTGATGTATGACCATATTAGAGACACATATTTACCTCAGATTACAGAAACCCACAACGAATTTGAAAACAAATCCAATCTTGATAAACTCCCATATCTATTAGGTGAAATATCACAGTGTGCCATCACAGCAGAAATATTTGCGACCTGCTGCCACAAGAAAAGGGCAAACAGTGGAGCACAAACACCATTGTAAATACAACCTGTATCTGTTTATTTATTTTCCCTTTCATACTTCAACTATGTACAGCACTGTACATAGCCAATAATATAACATTTTAAATGTCTATATTAATTTAAAACTGTTGTGTGTGTAATGTTTACTGCTCATTTGTTATTGTTTATTTCCCTTTTGTTTAGAGTCTATTCCACTTGCTCTGGCATTGTAAACATATGTTGCCCATGCCAATAAAGCCTATTGAATTGAACTGAGAGAGAGCGATAGACCTTTCCACCCCAGCATGGCAACAATAAACCTAGGCGTGGCAACCATTGGACAGCTACAGTGGGGAGAACAAGTATTTGATACACTGCCGATTTTGCAGGTTTTCCTACTTACAAAGCATGTAGAGGTTCTGTAATTTTTATCATAGGTTACACTTCAACTGTGAGAGACGGAATCTAAAACAAAAAACCCAGAAAATCACTGTTGTATGATTTTTAGTAATTAATTTGCATTTTATTGCATGACATAAGTATTTGATCACCTACAACAGTAAAGAATTCCGGCTCTCACAGACCTGTTAGTTTTTCTTAAGGAAGCCCTCCTGTTCTCCACTCATTACCGTGTATAACTGCACCTGTTTGAACTCGTTACCTGATAAAAGACACCTGTCCACACACTCAATCAAACAGAACTCCAACCTCTCCACAATGGCCAAGACCAGAGAAGCTGTGTAAGGACATCAGGGATAAATTGTAGACCTGTACAAGGCTGGGATGGGTACAGGAATAGCCAAGCAGCTTGGTGAGAAGGCAACAACTGTTGGCACAATTATTAGAAAATGGAAGAAGTTCAAGATGACGGTCAATCACCCTCGCGTCTGGGGCTCCATGCAAGATCTCACCTCGTGGGGATCATGATCATGAGGAATGTGAGGGATCAGCCCAGAACTACACGGCAGGACTGGTCAATGACTGAAGAGAGCTGTGGACCCACAGTCTAAGAGAAAACCATTTAGTAACACACTATACGCCGTTCATGGATTAAAATCCTTGCAGCGCAACGGCAAGTCCCCCTGCTCAAGCCAGCGCATGTCAGGCCCGTCTGAAAGTTTGCCAATGACATCTGGATGATCCAGAGGAGGATGGGAGAAGGTCATTGTGTCTGATGAGATCAAAAAATAATGCTTTTTGCTCTAAAACTCCACTCGGCCGTGTTTGAGAATAGAAGGATGAGTACAACCCAAGAACACCATCCCAACCGTGAAGCATGGAGGTGGAACATCATTCTTGGGGATGCTTTTCTGCAAAGGGACAGGAGCGACTGCACCGTATTGAGGGAGGATGGATGGGGCCATGTATAGCGAGATCTTGACCAACAACCTCCTTCCTCAGTAAGAGCATTGAAGATGGGTCGTGGCTGGGGTCTCTCAGCATGACAACGACCCGAAACACCACAGCCAGGGCAACTAAGGATTAAGAAGCATTCAAGGTCTGGAGTGCCTAGCCAGTCTCCAGACCTGAACCAATAGAAAATCTTTGGAGGGAGCCGAAAGTCCGTATTGCCCAGCGACAGCCGAAACCGTGGAAGGATCTGGGGAGAAGGTCTGTATGGAGGAGTGGGCCAAAATCCCTGCTGCAGTGTGTGCAAACCTGGTCAAGAACTACAGGAAACGTATGATCTCTGTAATTGCAACTAAGGTTTCGTGTACCAAATATTCAGTTCTGCTTTTCTGATGTATCAAATACTTATGTCATGCAATAAAATGCAAATGAATTACTTAAAAATCATACAATGTGATTTTCTGGATTTTTGTTTTAGATTCCTTCTCTCACAGTTGAAGTGTACCTATGATAAAAATTACAGGACCTCTACATGCTTGTAAGTAGGAAAACCTGCAAATTGTCAGTGTATCAAATACTTGTTCTCCCCACTGTAGGTTATAGGTTTCCTCAGACATTACATTTTATAGACACAGCATATTCCTGTCATGTTTGACATCTCTCTGTATTCTTGGTGTGTATGAATAGATGTCTGCTGATGCTAGGACTCCAGCCTCTGAGGAGGGACATCCTTATCTCAGGATACACCCCTAGTCTCATACATAGTGCACTACTTTTTACCGTAGCCTTATGGGTGCCATTTGGGATGCAGCCTCAGGTCTCTCTGGTCGCCAGCAGCCTATCTATGAGGCAGCACACCAGCTTGCAGCATCCCTATTTGCCCAGCCTCGCGCTGCCAAAGAGCACACCGCCAGCAATTCCTTTGTCTGTCACCACACCACACACACACCACACACACACAACACACACACACACACACACACACACACACACACACACACACACACACACACACACACACACACACACAATACAGCAGGGAGGAGAATGCTGATTTTGATTAAGGTCTCAGCCATTTTATGTTAGGTAGGTGGTGTTGAATTTCAATGATAATCCATAATGCATGACCGTCTTCTGTTGCCGTGGCAACATAAATTCAAGGTTACCCGGCTTCCAGATGCATATTGGGTGTGTATTGACGCGCAAGGGAGGTGCTGGTAAAAATTCTACTCATGGAAAGAGAGCATTAATCAAACTGTCGCAGATTGCAAAGTAACTCATAATCAGATAAAAATGCTTAGAGAAATAACGAGGGTAGACGGGAGAGAAGGAGAGTGAGGAGAGGGGCGAGAGGAGTGAGAGAGATACAGAGAGAGAGAGCAGGAGAGAGGAGCAGAGGGAATGGTATTGAAGACAAACCATGTTCATTCCATCTAAGTAAAAAAGCATCCAATCCATCAAGAATGGCCCATATGTCTCTCTCTCTCTCTCTCTCACACACACACACACACACACACACACACACACACACACACACACACACACACACACACACACACACACACACACACACACACCACAAGACACACACACACACACACACACACACACACACACACACACACACACACACAGTATTCATGTGCACACCAACACACAACATAGGCCTATAACATTGGACTGTGCCCCTAAAACGTGCTGGTCAATTTGAGACAATATCACAACTTTTTGCAGTTCCAGGTGACTTGGTTTCACTTCATTTGGTTGTTATCTTGCTCAGGCAGGCAAGGGATGTGACCTGAGCCTTTGCTGCTGGGGACGGGTGGAAAATCAATTCTCACCAGAGAGCGACCGAGGTTGAGTCCCAAATGGCACCCTATTCCCTTTATAGTGCACTACTACCCTATGGGCCCTGGTCAAAAGCAATGCACTATGTAGGGAATAGGGTACCATTTTGGATGCATCGTAGACTGGCACTTCAGAGCCACCCGCCAGTTCCTCAGGCCTGTTTCAACCCCCTAGACAGACGAAATGAGTGGAGAGAGGAGAAAGGCAGAGAGCGGTTGCRTCCAGAATGGCATCCTGTTCACTATATAGTGCCTGTGGGGACCCTGATCAAAAGTAGTGCACTATACAGGGAATATGGGACTATTTGGAATGCAGTCAGAGAGGATTTCAGCTCCGTGGGCATCACTGGAGTCACGTCATGCTCTCCGCTTCAATCTGTTCTCTCTGCCCCCTGTGGGAGATCATCTTTGGGCCTTATTTGTATTCATTTCTGAGTGTCTCGTTAACCATCAACCACCAAAGTTTTAGGCTATTTGCTTTGAGATGTATTGTGAGTTGCATTAATCAAGCCTGGATGCCATGCCTTTTCATCTCTTGCCAGCTCTATGTTACATCGTTGTTTATTGTACTTAGAAGCCGGTGTTTACCTCATCCAAAAACCTCACGGTAAATGTTGAACAGAAATATGTTTTTCTGAGATTTTGGAGACAGGATGAAGAAACGGTAGAGCAATAAACAATCATCACGGCCAAGGACTTAGAAATTAATAGGAGCATGAAAATACAGAATTTCTTTGGCAAATTGCCACCACCTCAAACGTTATGGCGAACAAGTTTGAATATCTAATAATAAAAACATACACAAACAAAATACAACATACAGATGCAGACAAACATCAACAACATCACAACTGCCCAGACCCACATGTTCTCACCCTGCTCAGACCCACCAGTTCTCACCCTGCCCAGACCAACCTATTCTCACCCTGCCCAGACCCACCTATTCTCACCGCTGCCCAGACCCACCAGTTTCCACCTACCAGACCACTATTCTCACCCGCCCAGACCCCACCAGTTCTCACCTGCCCAGACACCCTATCTCACCAGACCCGACCTATTCTCACCCTGCCAGACCCACCAGGTCCCAATCCTGCCCAGACCCACCTATTCTCACCCTGCCTCAGACCCACCTATTCTCACCCTGCCCAGACCACCAGTTCCCATCCTGCCCAGACCCACCTATTCTCACCATAACCAGACCCACCAGTTCTCACCCTGCCCAGACCCACTCATATTTCCACCCTGCCAGACCACCTATCTCACCCTGCCAGACCCACCAGTTCCCATCCTGCCAAGACCCACCTATTCTCACCTGCCCAGACCACCTATTCTCACCCTGCCCCAGACCCACCTATTCTCTAACCTGCCCAGACCCACCAGTTCTCCGACTGCCCAGACCACCTATTCTCACCCTGCCAGACCCACCAGTTCTCACCCTGCCAGACCACCTATTATCACACCTGCCCAGAACCCATCTATTCTCACCCGCCCAGACCCACCAGTTCCCATCCTGCCCAGACACACTATCTCCACCTGCCAGACCCACCAGTCTCACCCTGCCCAGACCCACCTATTTCTCACCCGCCCAGACCACCAGCCATTCTCACCCTGCCCAGACCCACATGTTCCACCCTGCCCAGACCCACCATTCTCACCTGCCAGACCACATGTTCCCACCCTGCCCAGACCAACCTATTCTCACCCTGCCCAGACCCACCTATTCTCCACCCTGCCAGACCCACCCTGCCCAGACCCACATGTTCCACCCTGCCCACCACTGTCCCACCCTGGCCCAACCCACATGTCCCACCCTGCCCAGACCACCTATTCTCACCCGCCCAGACCCACCTATTCTCACCCTGCCAGACCCACCAGTTCTACCCTGCCCAGACCACCAGTCTCACCCTGCCAGACCCACATGTTTCCCACCCTGCCTAGACCACATGTCCCACCCTGCCCAACCACCTATTCTCCCTGCCAACACCTATTCTCACCCTGCCCAGACCCACCTATTCTCACCCTGCCCAGACCCACCAGTTCTCACCCTGCCCAGACCCACCAGTTCTCACCCTGCCCCAGACCCACCTGTCTTACCCTTGCCTAGACCACCTGTTCTCACCCTGCCCAGACCCACTTGTTGCTTACCTGCCCAGACCCACCCTTCTTGCCCAGACCCACCTGTTCCTGTCCACCCTTGCCCAGACCCACCAGTTCTCACCCTGCCCGACCACCAGTTCTCACCCTGCCCAGACCCACCATTCTCACGCCTTGCCCAGACCCACCAGTTCTCACCCTGCCAGACCCACCTGTTCTTACCCTGCCTAGACCCACCCGTTCTCAGCACTTGCCCAGACCCACTGTTCTTCACCCTGCCACCAAGCCCACCAGTTCTTCACCTGCGAGACCACATGTTCCCAACCTGGCTCAGACCCACATGTTCCCACCCTGCCCCAGAACCCACCCGTTCCATCACCCTGCCAGACCCACCAGGTCTTCACCCCTGCCCAGACCCACCTTTTCACCCTGTCAGACCCACATGTCTCCACCCTGCTCAGACCCACATGTTCTCACCCTGCCAGACCCACCATTCTCACCACTGCCCAGACCAAATTGTTCCCACCATGCCCAGACCCACATGTTCCCACCTGCCCAGACCACATGTTTCTCACCCTGCCTCAGAACCCACATGTTTCCACCCTGCTCAGACCCACATTTTCTCTCACCCTGCTCAAGACCCACATGTTCTCACTCTGCCCAGACCACACAGTTTCACCCTGCCCAGACCCACCAAGTTCTCACCCTGCCCAAACCACCTGTTCTCACCTGCCTAGACCACCCGTTTCTCAGCCTGCCCAGACCCACCAGTTCTCACCCTGCCCAGACCCACATGTTCCCACCTGCCAGAGCCCACCTATTCTCACCTGCACAGACCCACATGTTCCCACCCTGCTCAGAACCCACATGTTCCCACCTGCCGAGACCCACTATCTCACCCTGCCACAGACCCACATGTTCCCAACCTTTCAGACCCACCATAGTTTCCCACCCTGCCCAGACCCACTCGTTCTCACCCTGCCCAGACCCCACCAGGTCTCACCCTCTCAGACAACATGTTCTCACGCCCAAACCCACATGTTCCACCCTGCCCACCACTCCCCCTGCTCAGACCCACATGTTCCCACCCTGCCCAGACCCACCATGTTTCCACTCTGCCCAGACCCACCTGTTCTCACCGCTCCAGACCCACCAGTCTCACCCTGCCCCAGACCCACATGTTCTCACCCCTGCCCAGACCCACATGTCTCCCCCTCTCAACACCTCCAACCCCACCTGATTCTCACCCTCCCAAACCCACAGTGTTCTCACCCTCCCCAGACCCACCAGTTTTCACCCTGCCCAGACCAACATTTCCCACCCTGCTCAGACCATCAGTTCTCACCCTGCCCAGACGCACCAGTTCTCACCCTGCCCAGACCCACATTGTTCCTACCCTTGCCCAGACCCACATGTCCTCACCCTGCTCAGACCCATCAGTTCTCACCCTCAGCCCCAGACGCCATCCCATGTTCTCACCCTGCCTCAGACCCACATGTTCTCACCCTGCCGAGACCACATTCCCACCCTGCCAGACCCACCAGTTCTCACCCTGCCCAGCACCGCCCACCATGTTCTCACCCTGCTCAGACCCCACATGTTCTCACCCTGCCCAGAGCCACACTTTCTCACCCTGCTCAGGACCACCACGTTCACCACCCTCCAGACCCACATGTTCCCACCCTGCCAACCCACCTGTGCTCACACCTCCTAGACCCACCTAGTTCTCACCCTGCTCCGAGACCACGCAGTTCTCACCTGCCCAGACCCACATTGTTCCCACCCTGCCCAGACCCACCTGTTCCCACCTGCCCTGACCCACATTTCTCACCCTGCCCAGACCCACATGTCCTCACCCTGGCTCAGGACCCATCAGTTCCACCCTGCCCAGACCCACCTGTTTCCCACCCTGCCCATGACCCACACTTCTCACCCTGCCCAGACCCACATGGCCCACCCGCTCAGACCCATCAGTTCCCACCCTGCGCCAGACCACCAGTTCCCACCCGCCCAGACCACATGTTCTCACCCTGCCCAGACCCACATTTCTCACCCTGCTCAGACCCCATTTCCCACCCTGCCAGACCCACATGTTCCCACCCTGCCCAAGACCCCCAGTTCTCACCCTGCCGCACCCACCCGTTTCTCACTCTGCTCAGCCACCAGTTCTTCACCCTGCCAGACCCACATGTTCTCACCCCCCCAGACCCACATATCACCCCTACTTCTCCAGTGCCTGTATTACTCTCCACAATGTCCTCAAATGCACCATTTTGTTTCCACTTTTGTCACCAACACTCTTTTCAATATTTAGATAAATAGAAGCATATGATTTTTTCATCTTAACGATGGAGGATTGGTTGATTTCCAGTTTTTAAGTTTTAGTTTTTTCAAGATAATTGACGAGAAGTGTATCGTCCAACCCATCGGGTATCTCACTGCACAACCTCATATGTCTTGAAATATGCAGACAGATTAAAAGTACATTTACATTGTAATACTTCGGACAGCACATTTTTAACTCCGTCCATAACTTTTTTACTTTTAGCATTAGTTTTACACTTTAAGACATGACTGTGTGTTGTGCTGTAGAATTTGTGATTTGGTCTCTTGTATAATAATTCTATACTTGATGCTGGATTAAAACATATATTTTGTTAACTGTAATTTTGTTAGTTGTGTCTTACTCTGTGCCAATATCAGTTATTTTTAAGTCTTGGTTCCAACTATCATATGTATATCTTTTTCTGACTCAAAAATGGATTCCTCAAGATTGCTCTGATGTTCAAAGATTTCAAAGTGAAACGTAAAGTTTTAATTGCATGTACAGTTGAAGTCGGAAGTTTACATACACCTAGCCCAAATACATTTAAACTCAGTTTTTCACAATTCCTGACATTTAATCCAAGTAAAAAATCCCTGTTTTGGGCTGTTATGATCACCACTTTATTTTCTATTGTATTAAGTTGTATTGTTTAATGGTGTCTATGTAGTTATGATTTTGTAAGAGACTGATTTATGTTCAGTTTAATTTCTTTCATCACATTCCCAGTGGGTCAGAAGTTTACATACACTCAATTAGTATTTGGTAGCATTGCCTTTAAATTCTTTAACATGGGTCAAACATTTTGGGTAGCCTTCCAGAAGCTTCACACAATAAGTTGGTTGAATTTTGGCCCATTCCTCCTGACAGAGCTGGTGTAACTGAGTCAGGTTTGTAGGCCTCCTTGCTCGCACACGCTTTTTTATTTCTGCGCACACATTTTCTATAGGATTGAGGTCAGGGCTTTGTGATGGCCACTCCAATACCTTGACTTGTTGTCCTTATGCCATTTGCCACAACTTTGGAAGTATGCTTGGGGTCATTGTCCATTTGGAAGATCCATTTGCGACCAAGCTTTAACTTCCTGACTGATGTCTAGAGATGTTGCTTCAATATATCCACATAATTTTCCTTCCTCATGACGCCATCTATTTTGTGAAGTGCACAAGTCCCTCCTGCAGCAAAGCACCCTCACAACATGATGCTGCCACCCCCATGCTTCACGGTTGGGATGGTGTTCTTGGGCTTGCAAGCCTCCCCCTTTTTCCTCCAAACATAATGATGGTCATTATGGCCAAACAGTTCTATTTTTGTTTCATCAGACCAGAGGACATTTCTCCAAAAAGTACRATCTTTGTCCCCATGTGCAGTTGCAAACAGTAGTCTGGCTTTTTTTATGGTGGTTTTGGAGCAGTGGCTTCTTCCTTGCGGAGAGGCCTTTCAGGTTATGTTGATATAGGACTCATTTTACTGTGGATATAGATACTTTTGTACCTGTTTCCTCCAGCATCTTCACAAGGTCCTTTGCTGTTGTTCTGGGATTGATTTGCACTTTTCGCACCAAAGTACGTTCATCTCTAGGAGACAGAACGCATCTCCTTCCTGAGCGGTATGACAGCTGCGTGGTCCCATGGTGTTTATACTTGCGTACTATTGTTTGTACAGATGAACGTGGTACCTTCAGGCGTTTGGAAATTGCTGCCAAGGATGAGCCAGACTTGTGGAAGTCTACAATTTTTTTCTGAGGTCTTGGCTGAATTCTTGCAATTTTCCCATGATGTCAAGCAAAGAGGCACTGAGTTTGAAGGTATGCCTTGAAATCCATCCACAGGTACACCTCCAATTGACTCAAATGGTCTCAATTAACCTATCAGAAGCTTCTAAAGCCATGACATCATTTTCTGGAATTTTCCAAGCTGTTTAAAGGCACAGTCAACTTAGTGTATGTAAACTTCTGACCCACTGGAATTGCGATACAGTGAATTATAAGTGAAATAATCTGTCTATAAACAATTGTTGGAATAAATTACTTGTATCATGCACAAAGTAGATGTCCTAACCAACTTGCCAAAACTATAGTTTGTTAACAAGAAATTTGTGGAGTTGTTGAAAAACTAGTTTTAATGACTCCAACCTGTGTACGTAAACTTCTGACTTCAACTGTTTATAGAGAAGGGCACTCAACTTGTACTGCGTTGACTCAGATGACAGATGATTGGTTAAAATAAATGGATAATAAAGATGATAGTTGGAGCTGTATTGTTAGATTTCAATGCAGCCCTTTGATGTTATTGATCATAAATTGTTATTGAAGAAACTCACTTGCTATGGCTTTACATCACCTGCCATCACATGGTTGGAGAGTTATTTGTCCAATAGTACCTAGAGAGTGTTCTTCAATGGAACACACATACGTCACATACTGTATGTACAGTGCAGTGTTCCTCAGGGCAGTTGCTTTGGGCCGTTACTCTTCTCTATTTATACAAATGATTTACAACTTAAATACTTTTAAAACTAAAAGCATTGTATTGGGCTCAAAACATTTGGTTCAAAACATAAGACCTAAACCTCAACTTGAGTTGTGCATAAAAGGTGTGTCCGTCGACCAAGTTGAGGAAGCTAAACTCCTAGGTATAACATTGGATGGTAAATTATCATGGTCAAGTCACATTGACAAAATTGTTGTGAAGATGGGGAGGGGYATGTATGTATTGAAAAGCTGTTTTGTGTTTTTGACAAAAAAATCTACAGTACTTGCAGCAGCTTGCWCAAAACAGAGCAGCACTCCTTGCCCACAGGTAGCCTGGCGGGTAGGAGCATTGGACCAGAAACCGAAAGGTTGCTGGATCAAATCCCCGAGCTGTCAAGGTAAAAATCTGTCATTCTGCCCCTGAGCAAGACAGTTAACCCATTGTTCCTCGTGCACCAATGTTGATTAAGGCAGCCCCCCCGCACCTCTCTGATTCAGAGGGGTTGGGTTAAATGCAGAAGACACATTTCAGTTGAATGCATTCAGTTGTACAACTGACCTGGTATCCCCTTTCCCTCAACTGCACATACAGAACTAACATCAACAAGTAAGCTAGCGGCGACAGTTATGGCAGCTCTGCTTCTAATTAACTCCTGAGCAACTCTGCAGTATTTTTTTTTGTGTGTGTTTTTTCTTACATTATTAGCCCAGACATTTTTTTGTGTTAATGCATAAAGCCAGAAATAACTTTTGGATATCAGAGCGACGGTAACTCACCACCATTACGACCAGGAATATGACTTTCTCGAATTGGATCCTTTGTATGTACCCCCAGGGCAATTGAACTTATTCCAGAGGCTGCTTCAAAACACTGTCGCGGGGAGAAGAGGTATTCAGAGTGGACACCATCCACCGCTTCCGAGTATATTACTCGCTAATGTTCGGTCTCTGGATAATAAAGTAGACGAGCTTGGGGCAAGAATCTCATTCCAGAGAGACATCAGGGGTTGTAACATACTCTGTTTCACGGAAACATGGCTCTCTCAGGATATACTGTCCCAGTCAATACAGCCAGCTAGGTTCTCAGTGATTTGCGCAGATAGGAATAAAGAACTCTTTATTCCGTGCTGAAGAAGAAAGGTTGGGGTGTATGTTTCGTGATTAACTACTCATGGTGTGATTTTAATAACATACAGGAACAGTCCATTTGTTCACTCGACCTAGAATACCTCACAATCAAATGCCAACCGTATTACCTCCCAAGAGAATTCTCTTTGGTTATAGTCACAGCKGTGTATATTCCCCCTCAAGCCTATACCACAACGGCCCTGAAGGAACTACACTGGACTTTATGCAAACTGGAAACCACATATCCTGAGGCCGCATTTATTGTAGCTAGGGTATTTAACAAAGSAAATTTGAGTCGAAATGCCTACAAGGCATTTCCCCGCCCTCCCTTCGGCAAATCTGATCACCACTCCATTTTACTCATCCCTTCCCATAGGCAGAAACTCAAACAGGAAGTACCCATGCTAAGGTCTATTCAACGCTGGTCTGACCAATCGGAATCCATGCTTCAAGATWGTTTTGATCACGTGGACTGGGCAATGTTTCGGGTAGCCTCTGAGAATAACATTGATGAATACACGGATACAGTGACTGAGTTCATCAGGAAGTGTATAGGGGATGTTGTTCCCACTGTGACTATTAAAACCAACCCAAATCAGAAACYGTGGCTAGATGGCAGCATTCGCGCAAAGCTGAAAGCGCAAACCACCGCAATTAACCATGGCAAGGTGACTGGGAATATGGCCGAATACAAATATTGTAGTTATTCCCTCTGTAAGGCAATCAAACAGGCAAAATGCAAGTACAGAGACAAAGTGGAGTCGCAATTCAACGGCTCAGACACGAGACGTATGTGGCAGGGTCTACAGACAATCAAAGACTACAAAGGGAAAACCAGCCACGTCACGGATGTTGGGGTTTGTTCCTTGTTCCTTGTCAATCATTGGCTTATTGGTGAAATTAGCATTCTGACAATATCTTTAATTAAATCATTCAAAAACCTTTATTAATGCAATTGCAGACAGAAGTTGACAACAGGAACATAGCACGCATGTTTCCGAGTAAGTTCTGCAAAATAGAAAAGGTCCCAAGTTATTTTATTAACTTCTCTGCGCTACGGATCCCTTTTACGGGATCATTTTCCTAAACAACCGCTGAATTGCAGGGCGCAAAATATTACTAAAAGTATTTATAATCATGCAATCACAAGTGAAATATACCAAAACACAGCTTACCTTGTTGTTAATCCACCTRTCRTGTCAGATTKTGAAAATATGCTTTACAGMGAAAGMAATCCAARCTTTTGTGAGTGTATCAATCAATGCTAGAACAGCTAGCCCCAAATTAGCATGGTCACGAAAGTCAGAAAAGCAATMRAATTWATCGCTTACCTTTGATAATMTTCGGATGTTTGCACTCACGAGACTCCCAGTTACACAACAAATGTTMTTTTTGTTCGATAAATATTACTTTTATAACAAAAAAATGGCATTTGGGTTGCGCGTTATGTTCAGAAAACCAAAGCCTCGTTCCGTTCGAAAATTCCAAAAAGTATCCATAATGGTCGTAGAAACATGTCAAATGTTTTTTATAATCAATCCTCAGGTTGTTTTTAACAAACATAATCGATAATATTTCAACCGGACCATAACCTACTCAATAAGAGAGAAAAAKAAAATATGGTGCTCCCCTCTCGCGCGCAGGAACTAATCTGAGGACACCTGACTACTTTTGAAAAATCTCGCTCATTTTTCAAAATAAAAGCCTGAAACTATGTCTAAAGCCTGGTCACAGCCTGAGGAAGCCATTGGAAAAGGAATATGGTTGATACCCCTTTAAATGGAAGAAAGACGGGCCAGGAAACACAGATTAAAAATAAAATAAATCACTTCCGGGTTAGATTTTCTCAGGTTTTCGCCTGCAGAATCAGTTTTGTTATACTCACAGACAATATTTTGACAGTTTTGGAAACTTTGGAGTGTTTTCTATCCTAATCTGTAAATTATATGCATATTCTACGATCTGGACCTGAGAAATAGTCYGTTTACCTTGGGAACGTTTTTTWATRTTTTTTATAAAAAGTYCAGCCCTAGTGATGTCACTGCATAGTCATTACCTTTTACTCATCAGAACAAGCCCATGCATACACAGMTATATAAACTTGCAAGAGAGATACAATAGTTCCTGTGTTTTCTAAGGCCTAGGCATGTCCACTCCCCAAGTTGATTTATTGTGGAATATCTGACTAGACTCTTATCTCTTACACTCCTCTGCAGAGTTCTGTCTCAGTCACACATTTCTCAGACCGTTTCTTTATAAGAGGCAGAGAGACTAGAAAACAACTGTGGAACAATATTAAACCTCTATAATGGAATACATATATTTTTTATCTGTAGTCTAGGACCCTATAAAAGCATAATCAATTATTATAATACATCAAACATTTGGTACAGCCCCTATCATGACTCCTAGGTGAAACCCAGACACGGACACTGTCTTGCTTCCGGACAAGCTAAACACCTTCTTCGCCCGCTTTGAGGATAACATAGTGCCACCGACACGGCCCGCTATCAAGGACTGTGGGCTCACTTCTCAGTGGCCAACTTGAGTAAGACATTTAAAGCTGCCGGCCCAGACGACAGCCCTAGCCGCGTCCTCAGAGCATGTGCAGACCAGCTGGCCGGAGTGTTTAAGGACATATTCAATATCTCCCTATTCCAATCTGCTGTCCGAAGACGTGGATGTCGATTATGGCAGCCCCTTGCACCTCTCTGATTCAGAGGGGTTGGGTTCAATGTGGCCTTCAACTGAAATGCATTTCAGTTGAAGGCATTCAGTTCTACAACTGACTAGGTATCCCCCTTTCCCATTCCACTTGCTTCAAGATATCCACCATTGTTCCTGTACCCAAGAAAGCAAAGGTAACTGAACAAAATTACTATCGCCCCGTAGCACTCACTTCAGTCATCATGAAGTGCTTTGAGAGRCTAGATAAGGATTATATCACCTCTAACTTACCTGACACCCTAGACCCTCTTCAATTTGCATACCGTCCCACAGATGATGCAATCGCCATCGCACTGCACACTGCCCTATCCCATCTTGACAAGATTAATACCTATGTACGAATGCTRTTCATTGACTATAGCTCAGCATTCAACACCATAGTACCCTTCAAGCTCACCATTAAGCTTGGGGCCCTGGGTTTGAACCCAGTACTGTGCAACTGGGTCCTGGACTTCCTGACGGGCCGCTTCTAGGTTGTGAAGGTAGGAAACAACACCTCCACTTCACTGATCCTCAACACAGGATCAGGATCAGACCCCTCCTGTACTCCCTGTTCACCCAAGACTGCGTGGCCATGCACACTTCCAACTCAATCATCACGTTTGCAAACAACACAACAGTAGTAGGCCTGATTGCCAACAATGACGAGACAGCCTACAGGGAGGAGGTGAGGGCCCTGGGAGAGTGGTGCTAGGAAAATAACCTTTCACTCAACGTCAACAAAACAAAGGAGTTGATTGTGGACTTCAGGAAACAGCAGAGGGAGCACGCCCCTATCCACATCGACGGGACTGCAGTGGAGAAGGTGGAAAGCTTCAAGTTCCTCGGCATACACATCACTGACGATCTGAAATGGTCCACCCACACAACCTCAGGAGGCTGAAGAAATTTGTCGTGGCCCCTAAAAACCCYCACAAACTTCTACAGATGCACAATTGAGAGCATCCTGTTGGGTGTATCACGGTCTGGTACGGCAACTGCAACACCCGCAACCGCAGGGCTCTCCAGAGGGTGGTGCGGTCTGCCTAACGCATCACCGGGGGCAAACTACCTRCCCTCCAGGACACCTGCACTCGATGTCACAGGAAGGCCAAAACGATCATCAAGGACATCAACCACCCGAGCCATGGACTGTTCACCCGCTATCATCCAGAAGGCGAGGTCAGTACAGGTGCATCAAAGCTGGAACCGAGAGACTGGAAAACAGCTTCTATCTCAAGGCCATCAGACTGTTAAATAGCCATCACTAGCCGGCTTCCACACGGTTACGCAACCCTGCACCTTAGAGGCTACTGCACTATATACATAGACTTAGAATCACTGGCCACTTTAATAACATTTAAATAATGTTTACATGCTGCTTTACTCATCTCATATGTATATACTCTATTCTATTCTACTGCATTTTAGTCAATGCCACTCCGACATTGCTCAACCTATTATTTCTTAATTCCATTATTTTACTTTTAGATTTGTGTGTATTGTTTTTAGATACTACTGCACTGTTAGATACTACTGCGCTGTTGGAGCTAGGAACACAAGAATTTAGCTAAAACCGCAATAACATCTGCTAAATATGTGTATGTGACAAATACAATTTGATTTGATTTTTGATTTGATGGATGCCAGTCTTTCCTAGTTGAGGGTTGACGAGCGATCAACTGCTTCTCTTCTAGTTTTTATGATAAACATTACTGTGACAAAAATTCCAGATTGTCTACATAATCAAATAACATTCAGCTCAGACACCCACAAATACCCCACAAGACATGCCACCAGGGGTCTCTTCACAGCCCCCAAGCCCAGAACGAATTCACGGCAACGCAAAGTACTATACAGAGCCATGATCGCATGAAACTCCCTTCCATCTCCAATTWCTTGTCATGTTTTGTGTTTTTTTGTGGACACAAGGGATAAAATGTTCTTATCTCTCCAATACAATATCTTCAGGACACCATGCACTTCAGCCCATACATAAGCAGAACCTCATTGAGTGGGACAGATAATATGGAGTGTGTGTAAGGGAGTTCTACAAAGTTGCCTGCAGCAGAGAAAGTCTGCATCCCAAATGGCACCCTATTCCCTATATAGTGCACCMCTTGTGCCATTTGGGACGCWGGCAGAGTGATGTGTCCAAGGCCTATAGAGCGGTAGCACAGGGCTGGTTGAGTGATGAAGCACTGCGGAGGGGGTGGGTGGACTGGTCTGGTCCCCCTTCTCTGGAGCCCCCGTCCCCATGCATCTGGCAGGAGAGGAATGTGCTGGTCATTCATGACTGGAGAGGGTAGAGAGGAGAGGGTAGAGAGGAGAGGGGGAGGGAGAAAATAGAGGATAGAGWGAGAGAGGAGAGAGGAGAGGGGAGAGCTGGGTGCATTCCAAATGGCACCCTATTTATTATTACAGTGCCTCGATTTTGACCATAGCCCTATGGGCCCAGGTCAAAAATAGTGCACTATATAGATGTAGCCCTCATTTCTCCCAGCGCAGGATTGGGCTGGGGGTCCGGAGGGGGCTATGCCCCCCGTGCATTGTTCGGTCAYCCTTTTGTCCCTCAGATAGCATATAAATGGGGTGCAAGGAGAGGAGAGCAATGGTGGTGGTGGGGATTTTATCAGAAGAAGTGAAAAGAAAACATCTGTGTGTTTTGGATTAGACCCTGTCAGGGTGGGCTTCACCCCTCTGTTCCCTCTCACATAGATTTGGATTGTCTCCCAAATGGCCCCCTATTCCCTATTTAAAGCATTAGGGCACATGAACTTTTCATCCGTGATCGTCCACAGCCGCATGGTCTCCTGCAGGTCTTAAATGTCTCAGTGTCTGCCTTGAACACGAAAAGTCAATTTTCTGAGGTTGTGACGAGGTTCGGGAAAACAATATCTCTTTCCAATTCAACATTCACAAGTCAAATCAAATCAAGTCAAAAGTCAGAGGTTGGAGGGGCCAGGTTGGTTAAATTGGGTCTGCTTTATTTTGGGATAATGCATACCCGACTGGGTGATGGCTTTGTGGTCTGGCACATTTTTTTTTAATCAGTGACAGGAATAACATGTAAGTCTGCAGCGGCCGGCCCAGCTGAACGGCTCTCTATAAATATTGAACACAGGGAGAGAGAGGAGAGGGGATAAGGCTGGGCCCTGGCCTGAACCACAGCTGATAAGATAAAAAGAATTACACTTGGACTTGAGAACCCCGAGTACAATGCATGAGTTACAGAAGGAAACGGTATACTCTCTATGCAGGGAAGCAAACAACATCAAGTATTCTCTGATCAAATCTTCAAAAAGGAGCTGTTTCATAATCAAATCAAATACCCCAGTGGMGATTTGATCTCGATAAAGAAACCCAAAGGTTCACCACTGCGTTGGTGTTCTGACAAGAAATTCATGAGAAATATATTACGTATTTCTTTTTCCGATTCCAATGATTTTAATGATTTCTTTTTTTATTCACAGGTAAACTGTTTTTTTTTCTCCTCCAGAAAGGGAATTCTAAAGAGTTACTGCCACACAGTCATTGAGTTTAGTGAGTTTAATGAGTCTCCTTATGATTACTGTATTCATCCATGGTTGTTATGTATAATGTGTATAGTAGCTTGGCTGATGTGCGATCCACCTGACTGCACCTATCAGTGAAACACACACCTCTCCATCTGCATATGTAACTTGCACCACTAGTCATCTGCTTTTAGAGAGGGAAAGCCCTGGTGTTTTCATGTTCCTCTACAAGTACAGTGAGAGCCATAGCCATGCTCGGCTCTCTGTGTGTCAGTGGAATGTGTATGTGGAAACAGGACTCCGCCACATCAAATCAGCGCTGTTGAAACCAATCATATCATTCTGAAGCTTTATGGATTTGTTATAAAGCGCAAGTGTCAGTGTGTGAGGCTGAAAGAGGGAGTGTGAGAAGCCTGTAAGAGCCTTTGATTGGACTATGGACTGGAGGACTGATCTGTTATAGCTAGCACACCTGATGATGATGCACTCCAGAGTTAGAGGCTGCATCCCAAATGGAACCCCATTCCAGATATAGTGCACTACTTTCGTCCAGAGCCCTATGCCCTGATCAAAAGTAGTGCTTTAAATAGAGAGTAGGGTGCCATGTGGGACGCATCCTTTGAGTATGTCAGAGAGGGAAAGTTTCTGGAAAGTCCTTGACACAATAAAGCTGCAGGCTTTTGGGTCTATGAAATGTGGCTTACAACAAAAACYTTCGGATACCTATCTATTTCTGTTCCCCAAGGATGTCTACTATCCACTCTGCTTTCCGTAATATCCATTTGGTGTACAATATCTATGCTCCATTCCTGTCCTCATAAGCAGCAGATGTCGCTGAGCAATGGCTCCCTCTTCTTCTTAGTACTCATTACAATTGCTCAGGTTGGGTATTTGGTCGTGACAGTGCAGTCACATTAGCTGGCCAGCTGTATTCTGCTGGCCGCTAACTAGCTAACGTTAGTTGGGTTAAAACTTCTTGTCAATAGGGGGGCGCCATTTCGACTTTGTAAAAATTCGTTCCCAAATTAAACTGCCTCGTACTCAATTCTTGCTCGTACAATATGCATATTATTATTACTATTGGATAGAAAACACTCTCTAGTTTCTAAAACCGTTTGAATTATATCTGTGAGTAAAACAGAACTCGAGTTGGAGCAATCTTCCTGTCAGGAAGTGAGAAATCTGAAATYGGKAACTCTGTTCCTGGGTCAGTTAAATAATTTGCAATTATTCTATTGGTCGACAAGCACTGCATACGATTTCCCCTAGATGTCAGCAAGCGTTGAGAATTGGAATGGYGTTGCTAGGCAGATCTGAGGCCGTATAAATGGGCTTGGAACGAGGGATGGACCCTTTTCAACGTTCGTCATGGCGCAAAGCAGACCTCAGGATGGCATTCTGAAAAGCTCACGTTATCGGCGTTAGATATATCCGGCTCTGATTTTATTCGATATAGGTGTTAGAAACATTTATATGTTTATATGAGTATATTGCGATTTTCGGAATTTTCTTTGTCCTGCGTTTTGAAGAGTTGGGCATGTCTGGGCCACATAGCTAATGTTTGCTGCTAATTACACGGTTGAAGACGACATTCTACAGCCGAGCAACGATTATTATGGACAAAGGACAACTTGCCCAAGATTCTGATGGAAGCTCAACAAATAGTAAGAAGTCTTTATGCTGTTAATTCGTATTTATGTTGAAAAATGTTAAACAATAATTCCGCCATTAATTTTGGCACGGTCTCGCTGTAACGCACGCTGTATGTCGTAGTAACGTTAATTTAAAAAATCTAACACAGCGGTTGCATTAAGAACTAATGTATCTTTCATTTGCTGTCCAACCTGTATTTTTTTGTCAAGTTTATGATTAGTTATTGATTAGATTAGGAGCCTCTCCAAGATGGCGCCGGGCAGATTGCTTGAAGTTTGGCTACTATTCACATTGTATAACCACGATTTGTGCCGCTACATATGCACATTTTCGTACAAACCCTATATGCATTGTGTAATATGATGTTACAGGACTGTCATCTGATGAAGGTTAGTCAAAAATTATATATCTTTTGCTGGTTTGTTACGATCGCTAACCTTTGCTGCTGGTAAATGGCTTGTGTTTCTGGCTATTGTGGTAAGCTAATATAATGCTATATTGTGTTTTCGCTGTAAAACACTTAAAAAATCTAAAATATTGGCTGGATTCACAAGATGTTTGTCTGTCATATGCTGTACACCATATATATTTTCAGAAATGTTTTATGATGAGTATTTAGGTAGTTGACGTTGGTCTCTGTAATTATTCTGGCTGCTTCGGCGCTATTTCAGATTGCAGCTGCAATGTAGAACTGTGATTTATACCTGAAATATGCACATTTTTCGAACAAAACATATGCTATACAATAAATATGTTATCAGACTGTCATCTGATGAAGTTGTTTCTTGGTTAGTGACTATTTATATCTTTATTTGGTCAAATTTGTTATAGCTACCTATGCAGGAAAAAAATGGTGGGGAAAAAAAGTTGTGTCTTTTGCTATGGTGGTTAGCTAATAGAAATACATATTGTGTCTTCCCTGTAAAACATTTTAAAAATCAGAAATTATGGCTGGATTCACAAGATGTGTATCTTTCATTTGGTGTCTTGGACTTGTGATTTCATGAACATTTTATTATATGATATCCCTGTGGCTTTAGGCTAGGCTATGCTAGTCAGCTTTTTTGATGGGGGGGATCCCGGATCCGGGTTTGTGACTCGTTAGAGGTTAATGTTGATTGCTGATGTGCTAAGCCATGCATGACATGATTATAATCTTTGTCATGTTTGTCAGTGTCTCATGTTTAACTACCAAAAATAGCCACTGTGGTGCAAATGTTAACATGCTAATCGAAGCCCATGCTATGCGATAGGGACACACAAGCTGTTAGCTAGATGGCTAGCCACGATGAAATGATAGGTAAATAGCTATCTARACTGGATAATATCTTTAGTTTTAGGTCGTTGTTTGCATTTTCAACTAGATGAATACAATTTACCTACCATCAGCTGGTAATTATGAAGTTAAATGTTTGCTAAATCAGTTATCTTGTGAAATGTTTGCTAAAACAGTATCTTACATAATCATCATCCTCAACTCGAACCCCCCCCCCCCACAATAAAAATATATATACTTTAACCAGCACTTGAATCCCCTCCCTCCTTTTCCTAACTATGTACTTTCTATGCCTGTGATATGTGGTTGTCCCACCTGTTTATCTTAAGTGTCACGCCCTGACCATAGAGAGCCCTTGGTTCTCTATAGTGTTGTAGGTCAGGGCGTGACTAGGGGGTGTTCTAGTCAATTTATTTCTATGTATGGGATTGAGTATGGTTCCCAATTAGAGGCAGCTGATTATCATTGTCTCTAATTGGGGATCATACTTAAGGTGTCCCTGTTCCCACCTGCTTTTGTGGGATATTGTTTTGTGTTAGTGTTTTGTAGCACTACGGTACTCCACGGTCTTTGTTTGTTTATTGTTTTTGTTTAAGTTTCACAAAATAAAAGATGTGGAACTCTAATCACGCTGCGCCTTGGTCCGTCCATTCTAACAACCGTGACATTAAGATGAATTCCCTAACTGTAAGTCGCTCTGGATAAGAGTGTCTGCTAAGTAACTAAAATGTAAATGTGTCAGAATTGCCATTCTTTGTATGTATGGAAGCAGGGCAGACAACCTCTTATTGTGGCACGTGTTTTAGCTGGTGAATTTTATTAAAGCTGTAGCAGTCAACAGGCATAAACAAGCTATAGGAGATAAATGAAAACGTTTTAATTCTAACCTGGAATTTGTCTTTCAGCATAAAAACCTCCTCTCCTCCACCAGTAGGCCTAAGAGTGTAAGAAAGAGRATGAACAACAGCACTTCAGGAATTTTGTCTTTGTTTTTGATGAGCTTATAAACGTGTTGGTTGTTTAGCAACAAAACCGAGGCGTGCACAACTATGGGGCAAAACAGACGGTGTTGGCTTAGATTGYTGACAACATGCAAACTATATTTTGTCTCCAAACGTTTATTGAAAACATAAATACAATTGCACAATGAGCACTTGTTGTCTCTCAAATACATAATTACAGTTGTTGGTTAGCTAGCTAGTGAATTGACATGAAATCAGTCAAAACACCTCAAACCAGACATTGTGTAAACGAGTCACGATTAATTCACACACATGGCAGCATCTTCTAATTCCCGTCCCTCATATTTTTGGGGTATATATACAGTACAGTAAAAGTTGGACACACCTACTCCTATGCCAGGTTTTTTCTTTATTTATACTATTTTCTACATTCTATAGAGTAGTGAAGAATCAAACTGTGAAATAGCACATAGGAATCATGTAGTACCAAAAAGGTGTTAAACAGATTCTTCCAAAGTAACCACCTTTTGCCTTGATGACAGCTTTACTACATGATTCCTATATGTTATTTCATCGTTTTGATGTTTTTCACTACTTCCATCTTATACATTTACTATTACATTTGACGAACAAAATCTAGTTTACAAAGATAATGTTTTGTTTTTAGTCATGTCCATCATCTTCCTCAACTCTCTCATCTATTTCTGATCAGTCCATCAGTTTGAAATTATATTTGCATATGTTTTTAACTGGGCTGTTTCACAAAGAGTTATGACCTATATATTTTACGGGCACAGTTATTTTCACATGAGTTATCATGTTGTTTCTTAGTCCACCCTTCAGCTCATTCAATTCCATCCATCTATCTCTTAAACACCATCCAAATTGATATCTGATTTGCCATATATTTTTCTTCTGTATGTTTTCAAAATAAAATTAAATTGTATTAGTTCACATGCGCTGAATAGAACAGGTCTATGCTATAGCCTGACAGTATAAATGCTTACTTACAAGCCATACCAAATGCAGTTAAAAAAAATATGAATAAGAAAATAAAAGTAAAAGTATTAATGAGCAGCAAGTTAAAATAACAATAGCAGACTAATACAGGGGTACCGGTACAGAGTCAATGTGCGGCGGGGCACCGGTGTATAAGACGTGATATGCACATGTAGGTAGAGTTATTAATGTGACTATCCATAGATGATAACAACAGAGAGTACCAGTGGTGTAAAAAGAGGGGGGGGGGGGCAATGCAAGTAGTCTGGTAAGCCATATGATTAGGTGTTTCAGAGTCTTATGGCTTGGGGTAAGAAGCTGTTTAGAAGCTCCACTCTGTGACCTTGTCACGGTTCGTTGCTGACCTGTTTTCCTTTGTCTGTGTATTTAATTTATGGTCCAGGGGCGTGATTGGGGTGGGCTGTCTATGTGTGATGTCTATGTTGGGGTTTTTGGGTTCGGCCTGGTATGATTCTCAAGTCAGAGCAGCTGTCAATCGTTGTTCTCTGATTGAGAATCACTAACTAAGGCAGCCGGGGTTTCACGGTGTTTTGTGGGTGGTTTGTTTCGTGTGTCCAGTTTGTTCCGCCACACAGGACTGTCACGGTAGTTATTGCATCGCATATTGTTTTTTGTTAATTATTAATCCACTATGAAACTAGCCACTCTGACGGATTGGTCCGAGTCCGTCTCGCCTCTCTCGTCCGAGGAGGGAGGTTACGACTTGTGCCGTTTCAGAAACAACCCACCACCAAAGGATCAAGCGGAGTGGAAAGGGCAGCGACAGCAGCAACAGAGGGACACAGGACTCGTGGAGCTTGGGAGGAGATCCTGGACCGGCAAAGACCCTGGTTCAGCCAGGAGAAATAGCGCCGTCCCCAAGGGGAGTTGGAGCAGTAAAGCAGAGAGGCGCTAGGTATGAGGAGGCAGCGCGGCGACGCGGTTGGGAGCGCCCGAGAGTCAGACCCAAAAAATTTCATTGGGGGAGGCACCGCGGAGCTGTGGCAAGCCGGTAGGATTACCTGAGGCCCAACTCCCCGTGCCTTTACCGTGGGATGTGAGAGGCGTTGTATCTGTCAGACACCGTGTTATGCCGGTGACAGCGCACGGTGTCCCCAGTACGCGTGCTGAGTCCAGTGCGCGCTATTCCACCTCGCCGCACTGTAGGGCTGGTTGAGGCATCGAGCCGGATGTCATGAAAGCCGGCCCAACGCATCTGGCCTCCAGTGCGTCTCTCGGGGCCGGCATACATGGCACCACCTTACAAATGGTTGTCCCCGGTTCGGCCAGCATGAGCCCAGTGCGGGCTATTCCACCTTCGCTGCACTGGCAGGGCTACGGGGGACCATTCAAGCTGGTTAAGGTTGGGCAGCTCGGGTGCTCAAGAGCGCGTGTTCCTCCTTCACGGTCCGTTATTTCGCGGTGCCACCTCCCGTACCAGGCCCTTCCGGTTGGCAGCTCCCCGCCACCAGGCTGTCTCTCCGTCTTCTCTCTCCAGTTGCTGCCCACCTGTCCAGCGCTGTCAGAGCCTCCTTCACTTTCTCCAGCACAGCCAGTGGTCTGAACTGTCTGCCTGCCATGCGCTGTCTGAACCTGTCTGGCCTGTCCAGGCGCTGTCGACTGTCTGCCTGCCCAGTCGCTGTTCTGAACTGCCTGCCTGCCCAGCGCTTGTCTGTGAGCTGCCTGCTGCCCGGCGCTGGTCTTCTGTCCGAGCCTTCAAAGCCGCCCGTCTGTCTGAGTCTTTCAAAGCCGCCCGTCTGTCCTGAGCCCTGTCAGAGTCGGCTATGCCAGACAGGAGCCGCTAGAGCCGTCCGCTAGACGGAGCCGCTAGAGCCTTCCGCCAGACAGGATACCTGAGCCTTCCGCAGCAGGATCAAGCCAGATGCCGTCCAGCCAGGTACCAGGCCAGAGCCGTCCAGCCAGGACGAGCCAGAGCCGTCAAGCCAGGACCAGCCAGAACGTCCACCAGACCAAGCCAGAGCCGTCCAGCCAGGACCAGCCAGAGCCCCGTTCCAGCCCAGATCCGCCAGGTGCCAGCAGTGCCAGGATCGCCAGAGCCAGCCAAGGGACCAGGATCCGCCAGAGCGCAGCCAGCCAGGGATCCGCCAGACGCAGCCAGGCAGGATCGCCCCTCCGTTCGGTTGCTGGCCCCCTCAGTCCGGTGCTGGCCCCTCAGTCCGGTGCTGCCCTCAGTCCGGAGCTGCCCCTCAGTTCCGGAGCTTGCCCCGCTCAGTCCGGAGCTGCTCCTTAATCCAATAGGGGGTTCTATTATGGAGGGTGGTCATTGGAGGAGGCCAAGGGAAGCGGGTGTGACTATGTGGGGTGGGAACCAACGACCAGCGCCCAGAGCGCCACCGTGACAGACGCCCACCCAGACCCTCCCTAGCTTTATGTGGTGCGCCCGGAGTTCGCACGCTTAAAGGGGGGGTTATGTCACGTTCCTGACCGGTTTTTCCTTTTTTCTTGTATTTATGTTAGTTCGTCAGGGGCGTGAGTTGGGTGAGCTGGTCTAGCTGTGATTTTTCTATGTTGGGGTTTTGTGTTCGGCCTGGTATGATTCTCAATCAGAGGCAGCTGTCAATCGTTGTCCCTGATTGAGAATCATACTAAGGCAGCCGGGGTTTCACGTGTGTTTTGTGGGTGTTTGTTCTTGTGTCAGTGTTCCGCCACACAGGACTGTCACGGTAGTTATTTTATATCGCATATTGTTTTTGTTAATTATTAAATCACTATGGAAACTAGCCACTCTGCGTATTGGTCCGATCCGTCTCGCCTCTCCTCGTCCGAGGAGGAGGATTACGACTGCCGTTACAGACCTAGACTTGGTGCTCCGGTACCGCGTACCGTGCGGTAGCAGAGAGAACAGTCTATGACTAGGGTGGCTGGAGTCTTTGACAATTTTTAGGCCATTCCTCTGACACCGCCTTGTATAGAGGTCCTGGATGTGGTCAGAGGCCGAGTAGTTGCCATACCAGGCAGTGATGCAACCAGTCAGGATGCTCTCGATGGTGCAGCTGTAGAACCTTTTGAGGATCTGAGGACCCATGCCAAATCTTTTCAGTCTCCTGACGGGGAATAGGTTTTGTCGTGGCCTCTTTACCATTGTCTTGGTGTGCTTGGACCATGTTAGTTTGTTGGTGGTGGATACCAAGGAACTTGAAGCTCTCAACCTGCTCCACTGCAGCCCCGTAGAAGAGAATGGGGGCACGCTTGGACCTCTTTTTCCTGTAGTACACAATCATCTCCTTTGTCTTGATCACATTGAGGGAGATATTCTTGTCCTGGCAAAACACTGCCAGGTCTCTGACCTCCTCACTATAGGCCGTCTCATCATTGTCGGTGATCAGGCCTGCTACTGTTGTGTTGTTGTGTCGGATTAAGTACACACCCCTGAGGGACCCCAGTGTTAAGGATCAGCGTGGCAGACGTGTTGTTGCCTACTCTTACCACCCGGGGGTGGCCCGTCAGGAAGTCCAGGATCCAGTTGCAGAGGGAGGTGTTTAGTCCCAGAGTCCTTAGCTTAGTGATGAGCTTTGTGGGCACTATGGTGTTGAACGCTGAGCTGTAGTCGATGAACAGCATTCTCACATAGGTGTTCCTTTTGTCCAGGTGAGAAAGGGCGGTGTGGAGTGTGATTGAGATTGCGTCATCTGTGGATCTGTTGGGGTGGTATGCGAATTGAAGTGGGTCTAGGGTGTCCGGGAGGATGCTGTGGATGTGAGCCATGACCAGCCTTTCAAAAGCACTTCATGGCTACCGACGTGAGTGCCACAGGGCGATAATCATTTTGGCAGGTTACCTTCACTTCCTTGCGCACAGGGAATATGGTGGTCTGCTTGAAACATGTGGGTATTACAGACTCGGTCAAGGAGACGTTGAAAATGTCAGTGAAGACACTTGACAGTTGGTCCGCGCATGATTTGAGTACAAGTCCTGCTAATCCGTCTGGCCCAGCAGCTTTGTGAATGTTGATCTGTTTAAAGGTTTTGTTCACTTCGGCTACCGAGAGCGTTATCACACAGTCATCCAGAACAGCTGGTGCTCTCTTGCATGCTTCAGTGTTGCTTGCCTCGAAGCGAGCATAAAAGGCATTTAGCTCGTCTGGTAGGCTCACGTCACTGGGCAGCTCGCGTCTGGGTTTCCCTTTGTTGTCCGTGATAGTTTTCAAGCACTGCCACATCCGACGAGCGTCAGAGCCGGTGTAGTAGGATTCAATCTTAATCCTGTATTGACGTTTGCTTGTTTGATGGTTCGTCTGAGGGCACAGCAGGATTTCTTATAAGCATCCGGATTAGTCTCCCGCTCCTTGAAAGCGGCAGCTCTAGCCTTTAGCTCGATGCAGATGTTGCCTGTAATCCATGGCTTCTGGTTGGGGTATGTACGTACAGTCACTGTGGGGACGACGTCATCGATGCACTTATTGATGAAGCCGATGACTGAGGTGGTGTATTCCTCAATGCCATTGGATGAATCCCGGAACATATTCCAGTCTATGCTAGCAAAACAGTCCTGTAGTGTAGCATCCGCGTCATCTGACCACTTCCGTATTGAGCGAGTCACTGGTGCTTCCTGCTTTAGTTTTTGCTTGTAAGCAGGAATCAGGAGGATAGAATTGTGGTCAGATTTTCCAAATGAAGGGCGAGGGAGAGCTTTGTATGTATCTCTGTGTGTGGAGTAAAGGTGGTCTAGGATTTTTCCCCCCTGGTTGCACATGTGACATGCTGGTAAAAATTTGGTAAACCGATGTAAGTTTGCCTGCATTAAAGTCCCCGGCCAATAGGAGTGCCGCTTCTGGGTTAGCATTTTCTTCTTTGCTTATGGACTTATAGAGGTGTTTGAGAGCGGTCTTAGTTCCAGCTTCGCTTTGTGGTGGTAAATAGACGGCTACGAATAATACAGATGAGAACTCTCTTGGTAGATATCATAAGGTACTCTACCTCAGGCGAGCAATACCTCGAGACTTCTTTAATATTAGACATCGCGCACCAGCTGTTATTGACAAAAAGACAAAAATAAATAAAAAAGACACACAAAAAAAAAACTTGTCTTAACAGAGGTAGCGTCTCTGTTCTGCCGGTGCATGGAAAATCCTGCCAGGTCTATATTGTCCGTTTCTCCGTTCAGCCACGTCTCGGTGAAACATAAGATGTTACAGTTTTTAATGTCCCGTTGGTAGGATAATCTTAATAGTAGGTCATCAATTTCATTTTCTAACGATTGCACGTTAGCAAGGAGAATGGAAGGCATTGGGAGTTTACTCGCTCGCCTCTGGTTTCTCAGAAGGATCCCTGATCTGCGTCCCTTTTTCCGACGTCTTTTCTTCACGCAAAAGCCGTGGATCTGGTCCTGTTCCAGTGAAAGCAGGATATCCTTCTCGTCGGACTCGTTAAAGGAAAAAGTTTCTTCCAGTCCGCGGTGAGTAATCGCTTTTCTTATGTCCAGAAGTTATTTTTGGTCATAAGAAACGTTAGCAGGAACATTATGTACACAATAAGTTACAAAATAAGTTACACAAAACACTTTTTTTTATACAAAATTCACAATTGGTTGGGAGAGTGTAAACGTCAGCCATGTTCTTCGGCGCCATCTTTATACAATTAATGTTATTGGTAATTCATAAATAAATGCACAAACATTTAGAAAAACCTGTTTATTCCATTTTAGAATAAGGCTGTAACGTAACAAAATGTGGAAAAAGGAAAGGGGTCTGAATACATTTCGAATGCACTGTAGCAAAGTACAGAAAGGGGATGCATTTACAGTTCAATTATTCCAAGAAAAAAAAATCTCAAAAATTACAAAAAGTCAACTTGAGTTTAACAATCAACTCTGAAAGCACTAACATCATAGAAAGAAAATATTTGAGAGTCTTGGCCTGTGTAAAAAAAATCCTTAGAGTCTTGGCCTGTGTAAAAAAAAATCATATCTCATAAGGGCAATTCCATGGTAACGGATTCATGCTGAGACTCCAATTTTTCACTTAAAAATATATGCCAAACAAAAACCATTGATTTCAAAGTTTAACAAACCATACAACTCTATGCACAATGACTACTTTGAACAATTTACACATTAATCATTAAGAGTCTATTGACACACCTGTGTGTCAATCTAAGAAACATAATTTTAAAATCCCCATCAAAATCCACCATCCGCATCTGTTGTGGAAGGTGGCCGAGCTACAGCGGTGTTTGTCAGACCATGAGACGTCTCAAAAATCGGTATTTTCACAAAAAACGTCTGTAGCAGCAGACGTAACAGTTTGGCTGTAACTGTTTGGCATAGAAACTATAATGTGCCACTCTATGGAAATGAGAGACCCTCACAAACACAACAGTGTCACGGGACTCGTCTGAAGGTAACCCATACAAACAAACTGAAGTATGGATGTAGTTTTGTGCCAAAATAAGKGGTTAAATATGTGTCCAAAAAAACAACAATATTTCCTGAGGTTTCTTATATCTCCTAGATATAAGACAGACACTTCAAAACCGTATTCCTTATGACTGTCTTTTTTGTCTTTTATGAATGTCTTATTCAATGCATTGCTATGTGCTATAGTAGTAAAGGCCAAATTCAATATTTTATCAAATCATTTTTTGATATAATTTTTTGATATCTAAATGGGTTCTAAAATCCAAGATCAAATAGATAAATGATCCATTGTTTGACCATCTTAAAACAATTATATATGCTAGCTTAATGAAAATGGTCTGCTGCCCGGCCAGCTTATTAGGTACACCCATCTAGTACTGGATCGGACCCCCCTTTGCCTCCAGAACAGCCTAAATTCTTCTGGGCATTCTACAAGGTGTCGGAAATGTTCCACAGGGACATTGGTCCATGCTGACACGATGGCATCACCCAGTTGCAGTAGATTGGATGGAGGTACATTCATGCTGCGAACAGCCCGTTCCGTCTCATCCCAAAGATACTCTACTGGGTTGAGGTTTGGGGACTGACCAGGTCTGGGGACTGACCAGGTCTGGGGATACTCTACTGGGTTGAGGTTTGGGGACTGACCAGGTCTGGGGATACTCTACTGGGTTGAGGTCTGGGGACTGACCAGGTCTGTGGATATTCTACTGGGTTGAGGTCTGGGGACTGACCAGGTTTGGAGACTGACCAGGTCTGGGGACTGACCAGGTCTGTGGATACTCTACTGGGTTGAGGTTTGGGGACTGACCAGGTTGTTTTTAGGCTGATAGTGTACGGTTTGTCTCTCCTCCTCTATCGTCTGAAGGAGGAGGAGTAGGGATCGGACCAAAACGCAGCGTTGTATGAAGACATAATGAAGATTTATTAAAGCAAAGACCGAACACGAAAAAACACTTGGAAAATTACAAAACAACAAAACCGACGTAGACAACCTGAACATGTGAACTTACAATAAAACACGGAAGACACGGACAGGAACAGACTAACCAAACGGAAACAAAAACGAAACAGTTCCCGTGTGGTGCGACAGGGACACAGACACAAGGAACACTCACCCACAAACAAACAGTGTGAAGCAAACCTACCTTAATATGGTTCTCAATCAAGAGGAAACGTAAAACCACCTGTCCCGTGATTGAGAACCATATCAGGCTAATAGACAATGAACCTAACATAGAAACACATAACATAGTAATGCCCACCCAACTCAACGCCCTGACCAATACTAAACCAAATACAAAAACAAAGGAAAAACAGGTCAGGAACGTGACAGATAGGATGGAACCCGGTGTGGTGTTTGCTTCAATAGCCATACATGACAACGTTTGACAAGATGTGCGTTCCCGAGATGTCGTTCTCCACACCACTGTTGTACCTGCATTATTTGGTCTGGTTGTGGCCGCTCTGTTAGCTTGCGGATTCTTGCCATTCTCCTTCAACATCTCTCATCAACGAGCTGTTTTGCCCACAGGACTGCTGCTGACTGGATGTTTTTTGTTTGTTGCACTATTCTCTGTAAACCGTAGACTCTGTTGTGCGTGAAAAGCTCAGGAATGGCGGCCGTTCCTGAGATACTGGATCGCGGCGCGCCAGGCATT
>NW_019942640.1:162182-164984 GCF_002910315.2 Salvelinus sp. IW2-2015
GGCAATCATACCACGCTCAAAGTCACTTAGGTCACTTGTTTGGGCCCATTCTAACGTTCAATCGAACAGTAATTGAGTACCTCAATGCCTCTCTATCTCYTTTATATAGCAAGCCACAGCCATGTGACTCACTGTCTGTAAGAGCAATCCACTCCGTGAACGGAGTGGTGTACCTAATAATCTGTCTGGTGAGTGTAAACTTTCAATAACATTGACTGCCTCTTGACTGGCATAATTTCCAGAACCATGTTTCATAACAAGTCTCATAACTCTTACATGAGAACTGTTCATGATTCTCCTCAGCTGCTCTAAGACAAAACAGCTACCTGTATGCTAAATGGCACCCTATTCCCTACATGGTGCACTACCTGGTCAAAATAAGTGCACTATAGGGAATATAATAGGGTGCCRTTTGGGACCCAGCCATAGTGCTCTGCTGAGTCACCCAGACAGACGCCCCTCTTCCCACATCGGGGACTAGGGTGAGTGGGGTACCTGCCGTCGCCAGGGAGCCATAAGACCATTACACAAGGGCGTAATGAGGCTCTGTGGTTAGTTGTTTACGGCAGAGATTCATACGTCTGCATCTTGTTTACACTGATTGCATATCTGCTGTCATCATGAAACCAAAGATGGCTACCGCAAACCTTGCAGGGGGATTTCCAGCCTGCAATTGTGGGTCTGTGGTCAGTGTTTAATATTGGGTTTGTTAAAGGTCTTTCTGTTACTGGCATGCAAGATAAATTAGCCTGACTGTGCAGAACAGAACAGACACTAATTTGATCTGCAGACAGAAATGAATCTGTGGTATTACTACAGCTCCTTAGACTTGACCAAATATGCTGATCCATGTTTTTTCCCCTTCTATTTTCATCTGCCCATATCAAGTTCATGTCAGAGGGACACCTAACTTTGTTTTTAGCTGATAGTTACGGTTTGCTCTCCTCCTCCTTCGTCCTGAAGAGGGGAGTAGGGATCGCGACCAAAACGCAGCGTTGTATGAAGACATAATGAAGATTTATTAAAGCAAAGACGAACACGAAAAACACTTGGAAAATTAAAAACAACAAAACCGACGTAGACAACTGAACATGTGAACTTACAATAAAACACGAAGCGAACGGACAAGGAACAGACTAACCAAACGGAACAAAAACGAAACAGTTCCCGTGTGGTGCGACAGACACAGACACAGGAACACTCACCCACAAACAAACAGTGTGAACAACCTCCTTAATATGGTTCTCAATCAGAGGAAACGTAAAACACCTGTCCCTGATTTGGAACGCATATCAGGCTAATTAGACAATGAACCATAACATAGGAAACACATAACATAGTAATGCCCACCAACTCACGCCCTGACCCAATACTAAACCAAATACAAAAACAAAGGAAAACAGGTCAAGGAACGTGACAGATAGGATGGAACCGGTGTGGTCAGTTTGCTTCATAGCCATACATGACAACGTTTGGACAAGATGTGGCGTTTCCCGAGAATGTCGTTCTCCACACCACTGTTGTACCTTCGCATTATTTTGGTCTGGTTGTGGCCCGCTGTTAGCTTGCGGGATTCTTGCCATTCTCCTTCAACATCTCTCATCAAACGAGCTGTTTTGCCCACAGGACTGCTGCTGACTGGATGTTTTTGTTTGTTGCATATCTCTGGTAAACCGTAGACTCTGTTGTGCGTGAAAAGCTCAAGGAATGGCGGCCCGTTCCTGAGATACGGATCCGGCGCGCCAGGCACTGTGCAATCATACCAACGCTCAAAGTCACTTAGGTCACTTGTTTGGCCCATTCTTAACGTTCATCGAACAGTAATTGAGTACCTCATGCCTCTCTATCTCTTTATATAGCAAGCCACAAGCCATTGTGACCTCACTGTCTGTCAAGAGCAATCCACTCCGATGAACGGGTGATGGTGTACCTATATCTGTCTGGTGAGTGTAAACTTTCAATAACATTGACTGCCTCTTGACTGCATAATTTCCAGAAACCAATGGTTTTCATAACAGCTCTCATTAACTCTTACATGAAGAAACTGTTCATGTTCTTCCTCAGCTGCCTCTAGAGACAAAACAGCTACCTGTTGTAAATGGCACCCTAATTCCCTACATTGGTGCACTACCTGGTCCAAAAATAAGTGCAACATAGGAAATATAATAGGGTGCCATTTGGGACCCAAGCCATAGTGCTCTGCTGAGTCACCCAGACAAGACGCCCCTTCCCACATCGGGGACTAGGGTGAGTGGGGTAACCTGCCGTCGCCAGGGACCATAAGAACCATTACACAAGGGCGTAATGAGGGCTCTGTGGTAGTTGTTTACGGCAGAGATTCATTACGTCTGCATTCTTGTTTACACTGATTCATATCTGCTGTCATCTTGAAACCAAAAGATGGGCTACCGCACAACCTGCGGGATTTCCAGCCTGCAATTGTGGGTCTGTGGTTCAGTGGTTTAATATTGGGTTTGTTAACAGGTCTTTCTGTTACTGGCATTGCAAGATAAATTAGGCCTGACTGTGCACGAACAGAACAGACACTAATTTGATTCTCAGACAGAAATGGAATCTGTGTATTTACTACAAGCTCCTTAGACTTGACCAAATATGCTTGATCCATGTTTTTTCCCCTTCTATTTTCATCTGCCCAAATCAAAGTTCATGTCAGAGGGACACCTAACTAATTCCCCTCGAAGAAGACAATCTAAAGGGCAATATATAAACTTCATAAAAAAAAGGAAAATGTCCCTTTTTTCCAATGATCCTGTCTTTTAAAAATAATTTGTTGGGACGCAA
>NW_019942640.1:168415-176457 GCF_002910315.2 Salvelinus sp. IW2-2015
CAGTGCCTTGGTGGAAGAGTGGGGTAACATCTCACAGCAAGAACTGGCAAATCTGGTGTAGTCCATGAGGAGGAGATGCACTGCAGTACTTAATGCAGCTGGTGGCCACACCAGATACTGACAGTTCCTTTTGATTTTGACACCCCTTTGTTCAGGGACACATTATTCCATTTCTGTTAGTCACATGTCTGGGGAATTTGTTCAGTTTATGTCTCAGTTGTTGAATCTTGTTATGTTCATACAAATATTTACATATGTTAAGTTTGCTGAAAATAAACGCAGTTTATAAATGCAGTTTATTATATAGTGAGAGGACGTTTCATTTTGGTAGAGCATGGTGCTTGCAATGCCAACATAGTTGGTTTCGATTCCCGGGACCACCCATACATGTATGAATCTATAACTCACATTCACAGTGCCTTCAGAAAGTATTTACACTCATTGACTTTTTCCACATTTTGTTGTGTTACCGACTGAATTTAAAGATYTTGTGTCACACAATACCCCATAATGTCAAAGTGGACATTTTAGACATGTTTTGACATTTTTACTAATGAATTACAAATAAAAGCTAAGTTGCATGGACTCACTCCGTGTACAATAATAATGTTTAACATAATTTTTTTATGACTACCTCATCTCTGTACCCCACACATACAATTATATGTAAGGTCCATCAGTCGAGCAGGATTCAACCACAAAGACCAGAGAGGTTTTCCAATGCCTCACAAAGAAGGGCACCTATTGGTAGATGGGTACAAATTTAAAAAATAAGACAGATCAAATCAAATCWAATTTTATTTGTCACATACACATGGTTAGCAGATGTTAATGCGAGTGTAGCGAAATGCTTGTGCTTCTAGTTCTGACAATGTAGTAATAACCAACGAGTAATCTAACCTAACAATTCCACAACTACTACTTTATACACACAAGTGTAAAGGGATAAAGAATATGTACATAAAGATATATGAATAAGTGATGGTACAGAACGGYATAGGCAAGATGCAGTAGACGGTATCGAGTACAGTATATACATATGAGATGAGTAATGTAGGGTATGTAAACATAAAAGTGGCATAGTTTAAAGTGGCTAGTGATACATGTATTACATAAAGATGGCAATGATGCAGTAGATGATATAGTAACAGTATATACATATACATTATATTAAGTGGCATTGTTTAAAGTGGCTAGTGATAACATTTTTGATCAATTCCCATCAATTTCCATTATTTAAAGTGAGCTGGAGTGAGTTCAGTAGTTTGGCAGCAGCCACTCAATGTAGTGGTGGCTGTTTAACAGTCTGATGGCCTTGAATAGAAGCTGTTTTTTCAGTCTCTCGGTCCCTGCTTTGATGCACCTGTACTGACCTTGCTTCTGGGATGATAGTGGGGTGAACAGGCAGTGGCTCGGGTGGTGTTGTACTTGATGATCTTTATGGCCTTCCTGTGAATCGGGTGGTGTAGGTGTCCTGGAGGGCAGGTAAGTTTGCCCCCAGTGATGCATTGTGCAGACCTCACACCCTCTGGAGAGCCTCTCGTTGTGGGCAGTTGTCGCTCCCGTACCAGGCGGTGATACAGCCCGACAGGATCTCTCGATTGTGCATCTGTAGAATTTGTGAGTGCTTTTGGTGACAAGACAAATTTCTTCAGCCTCCTGAGGATTGAAGAGGCGCTGCTGCACCTTCTTCACAACGCTGTCTGTGTGGGTGGACCAATTCAGTTTGTCCGTGATGTGTACACCGAGGAACTTAAAACTTACTACCCTCTCCACTACTGGTTCCCGTCGATGTGGAAGGGATGTGCTCCTCTGCTGTTTCCTGAAGTCCACAATCATCTCCTTTGTTTGTTGACGTTGAGTGTGAGGTTATTTTCCTGACACCACACTCCGAGGCCCTCACCTCCTCCCTGTAGGCCGTCTCGTCGTTGTTGGTAATCAAGCCTACCACTGTAGTGTTATCTGCAAACTTGATGATTGAGTTGGAGGCGTGCATGGCCACGCAGTCGTGGGTGAACAGGGAGTACAGGAGAGGGCTCAGAACGCACCCTTGTGGGCCCCAGTGTTGGAGGAGATGTTGTTACCTACCCTCACCACCTGGGGGGCGCCCGTCAGGGAGGCCAGTACCCAGTTGCACAGGGCGGGTCGAGACCCAGGGTTTCGAGTTGATGACGAGTTTAGAGGGTACTATTGGTGTTAAATGCTGAGCTGTAGTCGATGAACAGCATTCTCACGTAGGTATTCTCTGTTCCAGATGGTTAGGGCAGTGTGCAGGTGTGTGTTGCGATTCGTCGTCGGTTGGGGCGGTAAGCAAATTGGAGTGGGTCTAGGGTGTCAGGTAGGGTGGAGTGATATGGTCCTTGACTAGTCTCTCAAAGCACTAATGATGACGGAAGTGAGTGCTACGGGGGCGGAGTCGTTTAGCTCAGTTACCTTAGCTTTCTTGGGAACAGGAACAATGGTGCCCTCTTGAAGCATGTGGGAACAGCAGACTGGGATAAGGATTGATTGAATATGTCCGTAAACACACCAGCCAGCTGGTCTGCGCATGCTCTGAGGACGCGGCTGGGGATGCCGTCTGGGCCTGCAGCCTTGCGAGGGTTAACACGTTTAAATGTTTTACTCACGTTGACTGCAGTGAAGGAGAGTCCGCAGGTTGGTAGCGGGCCGTGTCTGTGGCACCGTATTGTCCTCAAAGCGAACAAAGAAGTTATTTAGTCTGTCTGGGAGCAAGACATCCTGGTTCGCGACGGGGCTGCGTTTTCTTTTTGTAATCAGTGATTGACTGTAGACCCTGCAACATACCTCTTGTGTCTGAGCCGTTGAATTGCAACTCTACTTTGTCTCTATACTGACGCTAGCTCGTTTGATTGCCTTGTGGAGGGTAGCTACACTGTTTGTATTCGGTCATGTTTCCGGTCACCTTGCCCTGGTTAAAGCAGTGGTCGCGCCTTCAGTTACGCGCAAATGCTGCCATCAATCCACGGTTTCTGGTTTGGGAATGTTTTTATAGTTGCTGTGGGTACGACATCGCCGATGCACTTTCTAATGAACTCGCTCACCAAATCAGCGTATTCGTCAATGTTGTTGTTGGACGCAATACGGAACATATCCCAATCCACGTGACTGAAGCAGTCTTGAAGCGTGGGATCAGATTGTCGGACCAGCATTGAATAGACCTGAGCGCGGGAGCTTCTTGTTTTAGTTTCTGTCTATTAGGCTGAAGCAACAAAATGGAGTCGTGGTCAGCTTTTCCGAAAGGAGGCGGGAGGGCCTTATATGCGTTGCGGAAGTTAGAAATAACAATGATCCAGGGTTTTACCAGCCCTGGTTGCGCAATCGATATGCTGATAGAATTTAGGGAGTCTTGTTTTCAGATTAGCCTTGTTAAAATCCCAGCACAATGAATGCAGCCTCAGGATATTGTGGTTTCCAGTTTACATAGAGTCAAAAAAAAGTTTGTTCAGGGCCATCGATGTGTCTGCTTGGGGGGAATATATTACGGCTGTGATTATAATCGAAGAGAATTCCCTTGGTAGATAATGCGGTCAACAGCGTGAAGAGACCAGCTGGCTGCTCCGACTCGATAGCGTCTCTCTGGCGAGTGAGCCATGTTTCTGTGAAGCAAAGAACGTTACAGTCTCTGATGTCTCTCTGGAAGGCAACCCTTGCTGATTTCATCAACCTTGTTTGTCAAGAGACTGGACATTGGCGAGTAGTTATGCTAGGGAGTGGTGCGCGATGTGCCCGTCTCCGGAGCCTGACCAGAAAACCGCTTCGTTTGCCCCTTTTAAGGAGACGTTGTTTACGTTCGCCGGCTGGGATCAGATCCATTGTCCTGGGTGGAGGCAAAACACAGGATCCGCTTCGGGAAAGTCATATTCCTTGGTCGTAATGATGGTGAGTTGACGTTGCTCTTATATTCAGTAGTTCCTCCCGACTGTATGTAATAAAACCTAAGATTACCTGGGGTACCAATGTAAGAAATAACACGTAAAAAAAAAAACGAAATACTGCATAGTTTCCTAGGAACGCGAAGGCGAGCGGCCATCTCTGTCGGCGCCGGAAGCCCTTGAGCAAGGTGAAGTTATTAATTACACTTTGGAAGGTGTATCAATACACCCAGTCACTACAAAGTACAGGCGCAACTCAGTTGCCGCGAGAGGAAGGAAATCGCTCAAGGATTTCCAAAGGTGACTTTAAAACAGTTATAGAAAACAGAGGATGGGTCAACAACACTGTAGTTACTCCACAATACTAACCTAAATGACAGAGTGAAAAGAAGGAACCCTGTACAGAATAAAAATATTCCAAGACATGCATCCTGTTTTGCAATAAGGGCACAACAATAAAACTGAAAAACATTTGGCAAAGAAATGTACTTTATGTGCTGAATACAAGGTGTTATTTTTGGGGCAAATCCAACACAAGACATCACTGAATACCAAAAGAAACGGAATAGAGCGAAGCACAGGCTAATTCCTAGAGGAGAACCTGGTTCAGTCTGCTTTCTACCAGACTGGGAGATTAATTCACCTTTCAGCAGGACAATAACCTAAAACACAGGGACAAATCTACACTGGAGTTGCTTACCAAGATGACATTGAATGTTCCTGGGTGGCTTAGTTACAGTTTTACCTAAAACAGCCTTGACAATCTATGGCAAGACTTGAAAATGGCTGTCTAGCAATGATCAACAACCAACTTACCAGAGCTTGAATAACTTTTTCAAGATAATGTGCAAATATTGTACAATTCAGGTGTGCAAAGCTTTTAGAGACGTACCAGAAAGACTGGTAATCGCTGCAAGGTGATTCTAACATGTATTGACTTGGGGTGTGAATACTTGTAAATGCAATATTTCTGTATTTAATTTTCAATAAATTTTGCTAACATTTCTAGAAACATGTTTTCCCTTTGTCATTAGGGGATATTGTGTTAGATGGGTGAGAAAAATCTATTTCAATAAATTTGAATTCAGGCTGTAATACAACAAAACGTGGAATAAGTCAAGGGGTATGAACACGTTCTAAAGGCACTGTATATGTGAATTTGGTCGGGTCACCAACAAAAAATACAAACTGGATCTTAAAGGTAGACAGCGAAAGACGTTGCCATGAGCAGCACCGCGGATATTGAGATGAGCGAGATGCAAGACCTCTCACACACCCACATACAGTATCTGCGCGTGTGCACGAGTTCGCCTTCAAAGCTGCTAGTTTTTCCAGATATTGACCCAGTATCGCTGAATCTACCTTTAACTGTAATCATAATCAAAGTTCAAGTTATAATTTGACAAATAGGGAATTCAGTGTCAAACCAGGCCATTCCAGACACACACAAAAATATATATTAATTAGCAGATGCGCTTATTCCAGACGGCTTACAGGAACAATTATGGTTAGTGCCGTGCTCGAGAGCACATCATCACAGATTTTACACCTGTCAGCTCGGGTATTTTGAACCAGCCCAATGCTGTGGCTGTGCATCATTGTTTTCTGTGGGCTGATTTGCGGGGATTAGTGTAGAGGTTTGGCTAATGCTTTGAGGGAGATTAGATTGCTGGAGTGTTGTCCTTAGCCTACACCACGTCACTACGCTAGCTAGGCTAATGCTTTGAGGGAGATGCTGGAGTGTGTCCTTAGCCTACACCACGTCCACTATGCTAGCTAGGCTAATGCTTGAGGGAGATTGCTGGAGTGTTGTCCTTAGCCTACACCACGTCGCTATGCTAGTAGAGCTAATGCTTTGAGGGAGATGCTGGAGTGTGTCCTTAGCCTACACCACTCGCTATTGCTAGCTAGGCTAATGCTTTGAGGGAGATTTCTGGAGTGTGTCCTTAGCCTACACCACGTCGCTAGCTAGCTAGGCTAATTCTTTGAGGGAGATGGCGAGTGTTGTCCTTAGCCTACACCATGCCCGCTACTGCTAGCTAGGCTAATGCTTTGAGGAGATTGCTGGAGTGTTGTCCTTAGCCTACACCACACTCACTACGCTAGCTAGGCTAATGCTTTGAGGGAGTGCTGGAGTGTGTCCTTAGCCTACACCACACCACTAGCTAGCTAGCTAATGCTTTGAGGAGATGGCTGGAGTGTGTCCTTAGCCTACACCACGTCCTACGCTAGCTAGGCTAATGCTTTGAGGGAGATTGCTGGAGTTGTGTCCTTAGCCTACACCACGTCGCTACGCTAGCTAGGCTAATGCTTTGAGGGATTTTGCTGGAGGTGTCCTTAGCCTAGACCACGCCGCTACGCTAGCTAGGGCTAATGCTTTGAGGGAGATTTCTGGATGTGTGTTTCCTTAGCCTAGACCAATTGCGCTACGCTAGCTAGGCTAATGCTTTGAGGGAGATTTCTGGAGTGTGTCCTTAGCCTACACCACGACACTATGCTAGGTAGGCTAATGCTGGAGTGTGTCCTTAGCGTAGACCATGTCATTACGCTAGCTAGCTGTACTACAGTCCTGGCTTGTTCTCTCCATGTCAACTCGGCAGGACAATAAATAATAGATACACAATGAGTAACGATAACTTGGCTATATACACGGGGTACCAGTAGCGAGTCGATGTGTAGGGGTATGAGGTAATTGAGGTAGATATGTACATATAACTAGGAATAAAGTGACAGATAATAAACAGTAGCAGCAGCATAAGTGATGAGTCAAAAAGGTTAGCGCAAAAAGGGTCAATGCAGATAGTCCGGGTATCATTTATCATGATAAATACTTTGTCAGGAAGGCTAGAAAAACCTTCAGATGTCATGTAAGTCTTATCTGTCACCTGCAGGCCACTTTCTCTCCCTATATCAGCATATCTTAGTGGGAGAACTATGGATCTCATTTGACCAAAATGGATTTCCTTAGGGGTGTTTGCTTCCCGCTTTGTTATTGATCCAGCAGCCTTTCAGGAAGCAACCTCACAGACCTCTCCCTCTCTCCAGCTGTGTCCCAAGTGGCACCCTAGGGCATCACTTTGAACCAGGGCCTACTGTATGTAGTGCACTATTTAGGGAATAGAGTGCATTCGGGACTAAGCTACTGCATGTGGGTTCAGCTCATATTCCAACCTGGTGGAAGCTAGGGAGGGTTTGGATTCAAGTCTCAACATGTGAGCTGGGGATGTGCTCAATGCCCTTCCTGTTTACCTCCTCAAGGACTCCTCTTKTAGTCCAACCAAATAACCCAGAGGCTGTGCTGCGCTGTGTTGTGGTTGTGGGCATAGCGTTTCAAGTTTATTAGAAGCATAGTTGTGTAACAACTGTGTTCCACTGGACATCATAAGGTGAATGCACCAACTTGTAAGTCGCTCTGGATAAGAGCGTCTGCTAAATGACTTAAATGTAATGTAAATGTAACAATATAACATGAGATCCCCTTTACCAGGACCACATAATGATAAGCTACAAGTTTATTTTATTTGTTTGTTTTTTTACGCGGGAATAGAGTTTAGAGTTGTTGTCAGTTTCATTCTCGTAGTAAATGAGAAATGAAGACAGATGTATTTTATTTTATTTTTTTATCTCTGGCCCCCCTGCAGTTTGTATTTCTTCTATGCAGTCAGATAAGTCGGTGAATCCTAAAAGCAAAGCTTCCATCTATCATTCAAGTCACTCTCAGTAGTTATCTGGTTCTAAGTAGTGATCTAGACCATCCCATCTACCCAGAACCTTCACTCACCCACACCACACCCCCCTGAAGAGACGCCATCTGTGTCCACCTCAGTAACGGCTGTGCATTCACAAAAAGGCTTCAGCAGCTCTGTTGATTAATGAATTAATATATGGGGGTGTTAGGAGGGAGGGGAGGTGTGTGTGTGTGTGGTGTGTGTGTGGTGTGTGTGTATGTGTGTGTGGTGTGTGTGTGTGTGTGTGTGTGTGTGTGTGTGTGGTTGTGTGTGTGTGTGTGTGTGTGGTGTGTGTGTGTGTGTGTGTGTGTGTTTGTGTGTGTGTGTGTGTGTGTGTGTGTGTGTGTGTGGTGGTGTGTGTTGTGTGTGTGTGTGTGTGTGTGTGTGTGTGTGTGTTGGTGTGTGTGTGTGTGTTGTGTGT